>NC_062973.1:17252455-17497455 GCF_023078275.1 Leguminivora glycinivorella
ATAGTTGAGAGTCTACCTCTAGTGAATGTAAAAGGTAAAAATTATGTAAAATATATCGTCACTACTTTGAAAAAAACTTCTGTCAATGAAAAGAAAAATGTAATAAGTATGTATGGAATGCATATAGACTTACTGCGTTTTAACTTTGAGGAGCAGTGTGAGATACGAGATTTTTTCAAAGTAGTGACGATATAGTCTAGTTCTTGCATTACTCGTCTTAAATATTGGAGACTTAAGTTAGCTGTGACGGGATTTTAGTGTAATATAAAGGATAGTAATGTTGGAAAGCCTTAATTATGTAGCAACAGGTGTAATCCCACAACACGGTGTAACCTGAACCATAATATGAAGAAACCTACAGATTTAAAAGCAAAGTCTAATTAAATGTATGTTGCATGGAAGAGTTTAAAAGAATACAAAAAGACACCACATTGATTTTAAGTACTGGTTTAAATCAACTATAATTATTTTTGATGCGCAAATACCTACACTACATAAAAAAAACTTATATAATAATAATAAGGCAGCTTGTGGCGAGCTGAATGGGAAGTGGCGTCCCTTGGGTCCCATGCCCCCGAGAGTCGGTCAGGCCCCTCCCTCCGGCTTGCCTTTACTGGCCGGCCGGAGTGAACACTGAGCAGGGGCCGCAGGATTCTCACCTCTGGCTTGCCTTAACCGGCCGTCCAGAGTGGGGCGCCAGAGCTATATGCTCGCAGGGTGGAAGTGAAATATGCATAAGACGCGAGTTGGCACAGTGGCTGTTTCGTACAGACTGGGTAGAAAGCGGCGCACACCTCTCCACACCCTGAGCCGCTCACGCTATGTTGTCCCCTTGTCGCTCCGTGCGAGCGGCCGTTTTCGGGGACCCATATAGTGAGTTGGCGAGTCACCGCCTGCCTATTTTTTCGTGTTTTTAAAACATATGATTAAGGCAGGTGCCATAGACCTTTCCATAGACCGGTCACTAGCACACTAACATTTCAACTCAATAGCCCAGTATAATTTGTTTCTTTTCATTGCAATAGTTTTACACTAACCGGGGCTTGTCCTTGGGTGCATTCTATAGTGCGGACAGGGACAATCGCCGGCTAGTGTCACATTACTTTAAATTAAACTGTCTTAAAGGGCCTCTGCGCTGTTGGCTTCGGCCCCACGCACGCCTCCCAAAAGTCCGGGACCCCATGGTCCCGAGAACTGGAAAAGACAAATAATAATAATAATAATAACCCCCCAAAGAAATCACCTTGCCGTGGTGGGCGGGCTTACGGGTTGGTGATACCATGTAACATGTAACTTTGTAGATGTAGGATGTGTGACAATTCGCACAAAGGGATATAGAATATTAATCGAATGGGGCAGAGTACGCCTACATCCAATATTTCCTAATCCGTAGGAATTTTCCATTGACAGAGGAGTTAAAAAACTACTTCGGAAAAGCATAACTACTTAGATTTTTTTATTGGACCGGATAGCGATAATGTAACTAATATAAATACGTTTCACTGTGAAACATGGATTAAGTTTGATATAATCATCCTGAAACGTTACCTAATGATCCTTTAATAGGCACTTGCACTTGTCCAAAAGCAAATACATTAGCGACAAGCACATGATAAATTGTATCTATAGTAGTAGGTACGCACGCAATGTGACCAAATTTTAAAGCTGCATGGTATGATTCTACTTCTATATTTTTTTTGAGTTAGTTAGCTATGTTTACGCAGATAAGTTAAATTGGGTATTAGTTTCTGAATGAAGTCAAATCTTAAGAGAGAAAGATTGTTAAGTCTTTTAATATGAGATCGTCAATTATAACGGAATCTTAATGATTTATTGTTATTAATTGAAAAAATTAAAAAGGATAATTAGTACCTACATCAGAGCAGCTTAAAGTTGACATAAGTAACAAGTTTAAATTAAAATGGAAACATATGATAGAAATATTGATTTAATATGCCAAGTGACAATATTACGTAGTAAGGTATCAGAAGTTACCCAGTATGGGCAGTATGGATATGCAATTAAATACAAAGTATTATTATTGTCATGCAAGTCAAAATTATATTCCATGGACCCGAGATATGGAAAGAATAATAATTGTTAACGGTACGAAGTACTTATTAACGTTTTGATGTAATTTGTTAAGACCAATTATGTATGTTTTCCGGTTAGATTTCAAAGAAATTACGTAATTTCCTGGGAGTCAAAATAAAATTAAAATTATTTTGACTGAATACTTTTTTTTTGAAACATAATATAATAGTATAGTTCAATAGGCATCAAAAATGTGATTGAATTGAGACTGAACGTAAAGCCCTTATATATCAGAATCTAGACTAAATAAATAAAAAAAAATTGAGTAATTGCTATTTTGGATGCATATTCTACACAAATCTTAGTTACTGAAAGTTGAATAACTATAATATTTGTCTTCGTACAATATAGTTAATTTAAGACTGAGTAAGTCTTGAAGATACATGATCATTGATCAAGAAACGTAGCATCACATTAATATGTGGCTCTGGTACACAAAGTGTAAATCCTGAAGTAATTTAAATACACTAATGAAAATGATAACAGTTGATATGACGTCATATTTTAACTAGATATTTAATGCAGATCTTTTGTGTAGCTCATGAAGCCCTCTGTAAAAAAAAATACCCATCCAATTGTTAGCTATGGTTTTTTTTTTCATTGGAGTATAAATAAATTAGTTTGGCATTATTGAGAAAGCAAGATAATTAGGCATATATTCTGTGAAAACGATTTCCATATAATGTCATGATTCGTGTTAAATATAAATAAAATTACAGACATAGTTTTCATTATGAATTTGAAAAGGTATATTATTGAGCCAAAAAAAGAAGACACGGCGTGCGAAACGATAAGTACATTCAGTACATAGGTAAATTGGTACATTATATTCGTTTGTGTAGAAACCATGAAGCATAATGATCGATTGTATGAAGCATAACTAGTTGATGCGGGTACGAGTCCCGCCGGAAGCGTAATTTTTCCGTTTTTTTTTCTCCCTTCAAAATAAAAACTTGAAGAGTCGTTAGTGAACGTTTCTGGCTTTAAAAAAAAAAAATACTAAGCCAGATGACATTTCTATTAGAAATATTATTTCCTATACCTGCGAATAAAACAAGTAACTAGAGTCATAAAATGATAAAAGATATATTGAATTACTTGGTGTTTGCTTAATTAATGATGGAAAATGAACGTATAAAAATATAACACAAAAAGTGATCACCTAAGTTTATACGATAATTATGACACTGCTCGCAATAATATATAGTAGTAATCTATATTAGCGTATAAAAAAGGAAACAGATTAATAATGATTGTTAATAGAACTTTATTAAACATCGTATGATATTTATTTAGAATAAGTTAGAAGTTATGTATGTCCGTAATTAACTGATGTATATTCAACGTGATGTTCAATTTTAGAGAAATCAGAAATTATTTTATTGGCCGAGTCGCGCTGTTGAAGATAGATAATTATAAAAACAAAACGATAATTCATTTAAGCGTAAAATAACTGTTGGATGTAAATAATTACTCGTATTGTAAAAGTGTTCAAGTTTGTATAGTTTTGAAATATCAATGCGTTATTTCTAAACTAATTAAAATGCAGAAAAATAAAAATACATTGCAAAACGTAACTTGTAATGGTGCGAATCTTTTGATAATTGATGATGAATAGTGTCAAAAAGAAATAAAAACAGCTTACCTCTGAAAATCAAATTACCTAATTTAGCTTGTGTAGAAGGCGATTGAGCCTTGACTAATGAGTTAATGGCGATGAACACATTGCATATGCACCTAACAGTTAAATAAGAGGTAAGGGTCAATTTGTCAATCGCGGTCCTAAAAGTTTGAACCCTGTGTCAAGAGATGGCATTAAATGCATAATCTTGTCTATAGCAACAAGCTTCCAGAATACTTTATTTTTATTTGATAGGTATACTATATAGATAGTAAGAGTATAATTAACAGCTGGTTGAGACAATAAAGTTAATTAATTTACAACTTACACGAGGATCGACTTAAGTTGCGTTTGTAAACCTATTAGATATAGATTTGACAGAACATGGTGTGAAGCCAGAGATGAGTCTCATTTTTTTTTCTGTAAAGATTCATGAATATTGGTCGAATCGAATAATAGTAGTTGTTTTGTAATAAAATTAGTAAAATGGATCAATGCAAAATATGAAGAAAACAAACCGTAATGATGAACATAATGATCCATTGTTAAACATACACCGAAAAAAAAGTTTCCAAAATAGTGAATGTTGTCCTTAGTACATGTTTTGCCAAGTTATGGGATCAATTTCTATGACATTTGATGAGTTGATAATAAGAACTGAGGTGTAACTCTGACATCAAATGAAGCGATCGTCAACCGTTGAGAATGCGCGTAAAACATCCTAAATCTTAAAGGGAATGTTTCATTAACAACCTACACGAGAATTTTCTAATGAAAATATCTAGTAAGGAGTATTTTGACATTTTGAAAAAGTTGCAACAAAATTGATTAATAAAAGTTAAAATCAATTTCCTAATAGTTAAGTCCCAGTAGTAGGGGAAACTGGGGACACTTGATCCCCCACTTTGATTTTATGATCTCACGTGTACATTTTCTAACAAATATAGCACGTGTATAGACCAAACGGTGCATAATTTAACCAAGTACCTGTTTATCGGTAATTAGGATTATACCATGTTATTTATAAAAGTTAGTGAAGTAAAACTGGTATAACAGGTTTGCATCAAGTATCCCGTATGTAAGGGAGGAATGATCCGCCTGGTTGGATGACTTGATCCGAGGCGGATCATGTCTCCCATAGTAAGGGAGACATGGTTTAGTTACATAAATAGGTGAGGATCATGTATCCCATAGTCAGGGACACGTGGGTCATTAGATAGAAGTAAATGGCTGTTTATCAAGTGTGAGTTTTATTTTCCCTCCCAATAATAATCTGATAATTTAGTAGTGAACTTAAGGTAATTAATTACGGCTCATAATCAGTAATAAGACGATAATTTTTTTGAACCTTTACCTCAGTAGGATCATGTCTCCCGTAGAAAGAAATGCAATAGTGATAAGGTGGAATTAAGTTAAAATTTATTTGAAGTTGGTCCATTTACGTAAATATAGCCTAAATATTTACGTAAATAAAACAATCAGTCTTGATTACAAGTTACTAACTAATATTGTATTCAGCTGTACCATCTGTCCCACATTGTAAGGGATACACGATCCACCTATTTGGACGGTGGATCAAGTCTTAGACTAAACGATGCATAATTTAACCAAGTACCGGTTTATAGGTAAAAAGGATTATACAATATTATTTGTAACAGTTGTTGAAGAGAAACTAGTAAAACAGGTTTGCACCAAGTGTCCCGTATGCAAGGGAGGGATGTTGGACGTCCTAATCCGAGGCGGATCATGTCTCCCATAGTAAGGGAGACATGGTTTAGTTATTTAAAATATGGGAGGATCTTGTGCACCATAGTCAGGGACACATGGGGTGATCTAATGAAACTAAATTGTTGATATAAAGATATCTAACCAAAATCGAAAATAGCATAAAATAACGTTTACAAAATTATGTTTTAGTATTAAAAGAAAAAGAATATCTTAAATAAATCAAATATAGTATACATAATTTTGTTTGATATTCTATGGTATTCTATGCTAGACATGGTCCCCTTAAGGGAGACTTGATCCTTGGTGATCATGTCTCCCGCAAAAAAATGTACCAAGTCTCCTTTATAGTATTAGGTTAGAAATTATTTCGTAAGCAAAGTTATACTTTAGATAAACGCTATTTTTCAATCAAAACGCATGGCTAATCAAATATCTTACAAAATGAAACAGTTTCTTCTGCAAATCTATACTTTTTTGTAATAAATAAAAGCGTGCAAATACTCAACAAAATGCTCTTGCGCCGCCATAGAACATGTGAAGACCTGTCACTTTAAAACGTCATATAGTTGACATTCTTGACATGACATCAAATATCTCCAAACGGCCTCTACGTGTTGGATCTATATCCCCACGCACGCCTTATAAATGACCGGGCTCGAAAGACCCGAGAGTTTAAAAACGGAGAAATAATAATAATAATAGTTCTTTATTTACAGGTAAATACCCATTTCAAATAATCCAGTACAATGTCAAAAAAACAAAAGTAAATAAAAAAAAAAGATACATAAATATCTCAAGACTCATCATGACCCGTCCCTCCTCATTTGAAACAGGTAAAGCTTGTTATTAAATTGCACTCAAGCGCTAAAAATTTATTTTGAAATGTATTTGTTATCGTGTATTTAAGACTATCTCTTTCGCCCCTATCAATAAGAGCGAGCGAGGCACATTATGAAAGTGATTTTAAGGTGAGATCAACTCGGCGTCAAATCGTAATGTCCGAAACGACTTCAAAGTTGACTAAGTAACTTCTGTAGTAGTTTACATCCACTGAGTTAACGTGGACGTTATAAGACAAGTATCGGTTTAAGTACAATGTTTTCGGCTTCGCTTTAGTTAGTGACATAAAAAAATGATTTTGATAAAATGTGCGGTTTTTGCGATACTGCACTTTGTAAGTGCTCAAAATGGTAAATATATTTTTTTTAATGTTTTTATTTATATTTCAATTTTCCGTGAAATTCGTCATCTCTGTCTACCAAATTATAGCAAAAAAAGTTTCGCACCACAATTTTTTTTAGTTCTTTTT
The DNA here is from genome assembly GCF_023078275.1 of Leguminivora glycinivorella. NCBI lineage: Eukaryota > Metazoa > Arthropoda > Insecta > Lepidoptera > Tortricidae > Leguminivora > Leguminivora glycinivorella. Next base: position 17,259,208 of record NC_062973.1, read on the forward strand.
TCAACATATTTTTAATTTCGGTAAGGAAGGAAACTGATATAATAATAAACTATAAGTTAAATAAAAAAAATGACTGAAGATGAACGTATTAACTATTAAACTAAGTTTATAAATATATTTACCGCCGAGAAGAGAAGGCTTACCGCCTTAAAATTGCTAAATTAAAAACAATAGGAAACAATCAAACATTGTCATTATTGTAAGAGTATTTGTTTATTAATGTGCCTTATATTTTGATTTATCTTACTGTTATATATGAGGAAGTATTAAAGAATATCAATTGACTCATACTAGTCACTGGTTCCCGCCATCTTGGATCGTTATAAAACACGGGGAATGCAGTGTCGGCTGCGGCTGGCCAGTTCGAGTACAGACGAGTTGTAGTGAAGAAGTCTTGAATTATCTATTGGAAATTGGTTGTTATTATCTTTGTTATAAACGAATTAAGTAAAAGTGTTGGTACAAGCAAGTAATAGTTTTCATCATCAACCTGGTAATATCCTTAATATAATAGTCATTATTAGATATTTTCTTTCATACTTACGCATTCTTTAGAGATGTTTTTATTTAATAAATCGTTAAAATTACGAGAATTTTTATCTTTTTGAGGCTTATTTTTAACACGTTCGCTATCCTTACAAAGTTATGCGATTTCCTCGTACGTCCAAGCTACAATACAATAAAATACAATAGTTTATTGATAACGCCAAGTTACATATCAGGTATAACAATTTCCTTAGCTAATAATTTCCTAGGCTAATAATTTCCTTAGCGGCACACAAAATTGTGATGATAATTCGTCGTACGTAACGTGAACGTGTTTAGCTCCCTGTTGGAAGTATCCCATTTTTCAGTAGGGTTGAATAGAATGAATAGGCAAGTTACATTTGTCATATTCAAGTCATATTCTTAGGTTTTCATTATACAATCTTATTCCAGAAATATTAACGGGCGACAACGTCAACTACCAATTCTTCCCCCTGAAAAATCGCAAATATTCAGCGGTGTCATTTAAAGTGGACGCTCGCAACGATGCCCACGTCGCTCTCAGCACTCATCCACTGACCTTTCCTATGTATGAGGTATGTATGAGCGTAGGGAAGACCGAGGTAAGTTGTGATAGAGGTGAGTTGTGACAAAGTTGATTTTTGGGAACTTATTAACTATCTTTCTGCAAGTTCGCAATAGCGCGAGTTTGCTAGGTCGACCTTAACGTAAAAAACTAGCGCTTCCCAAAAATCGACGTTGTCACAACTCTCCTCTGTCACAACTAACCTCGGTCTCCCCTACCCAGCTATTGTAGCTGACGTCACACTTGTTTATGTTTCGTAATTAAATATGCTAAAATTAAAAGGACTGGGCCGGACACGTTTGCCGCATGCCAAACGACCTCTGAGCCAAGAAAAGTACCAAATGGACACCAAATATAGTGCTGAGTCATGGGAGACGGCGAAAGAGATGGCGGCATGACGTTGACGTCTTCCGAAAAAATTCACCAAACATACGTGAAAGAAAGAAGGGGAGGCCTTTGCCCAGCAATGGGATACAACAGGCTATCGAATAAATAAATATGAATTCCTTGGATGCAATTTTATTAGGCAGGAGTTCGGTTTTTTATCCCATAGCCCAGTATTTAGTCCATCATTTTTATCCAATAGCCCAGTTCATTTTAGATTCCATTAACTCGTAGATTCCATTCGATCGTGGGGATTCCATTAGTCGTTACACCCTTGCGGGTGCTGCCTCTGCGTGTGTCCCATGATGCATGTGCGTTACCATTGAGGGTCCACGTTAGAATATCGAGCTTTTGAATGTGTCAGTCTTTAGTAAAAGTTCTCAGACGATTGTAAATTCAACCAATAATTTGTAAAAGTAGGCTCTCAAAAGTTACATTCGGTTAAAGGTGGACCCTCAGTCGTGCATGCCAGGTATCCATATTTCATAATCCACTTCAAATTTACAATTTCTGTAAATGACTACTCTTAGTAAAAGATTTGTAAAACTAATTTCATTAATTGTGACTCCTTTCTGCTAACTCAATACGAAAAAATGTCATGTAGAATGTGGTCCCTCAATCGATCGCGATAAGTTCGCATTAAGAGAGAACAATAGTATTATTTAAAGTAAAGGACGTGTGACTGAGAGTTAGTAAAAGTACTCGAATCATTGTAAATTCAAGCTTTAGTTTGTAAAAGATGCCATTCAAAAGTTTCGATTGATTAAAGGTGGTCCCTCAATTGAAACGTTTGTCATAAAAATGAATCAATTTACTTAACAATTTGAAATATATTAAAATAAACTCAATTCATCATCATTTCTTTGTATGTATTTTGTGAATACCTATTTGACAAATAATAATGTTGACATTGAAGTTTTTCTAAAATCTACTTTTTTCAAAACGCAAAGAACTAAAAGTTACAAAGAGGTTAAATCACCACATACGTCCCTCCCCATCCATCATCACATCTCTTCCACAAGTCTACGGGGTGGTCTTGTTGTCCGTTGGCTACGGCGCAGTGTTATTGGGTTTGCCGGTGTAGGGTCTGAGACAGGAGTAAGACTCGTTGTTCGGTGAGGGATCGTGTGGAGGGCTCATCAGATTGGGCCCGAAGACAGGAGTATCAGATGGAATTCGTGACGGCCCAGGACTCGTGAAGTCGGGTGTGCGAAATATGTCTGTTGGGGTAGAAGAATCTGATCTGTGAGACGCCATGTGGGCAAGTTCGTGTGGATTTGAGACGTTGTTAGGTGACGGTACTCGAGGTCGAATATGATCAGCGTGTCGTCTGATAACGTCTCCGGCTGGTGTCGTAATAGTATAAGAGTAACGGTTTCTGCGTTCTGCTATTATTCCAGGTTGCCACGATTTTTCAAGGCGAGTTCTATGGTATACCGCATTGTCAGGTGTATAATTTGCCATGTTCGTTGACACTTCAATATTATTAGCTCTTACTTGCTTATACTGTAATTCTCTCCTTTTGCTCGGTCGAATATTCGACAATAATGTATTTATTTGGCGTCCAAACATCATTTCTGATGGTGACTTGCCCGTTGTATTATGGGGCGTAATTCTGTAAGTGAACAGAAACTCTCGTAACCGCTGATGGTGAGGTTCTGTACCAGACGTAAATCTTGACTTAAAAGTTCTCACAAGGCGTTCTGCGAGGCCGTTGGTTTTTGGATGATACGGCGATGATCTGATATGTAGTATGCCCTGGTTTTTACAGTATTGTTTGAATTCTGATGATGTAAACTGCGGACCATTGTCAGATACTATTATTTCTGGGAGGCCAAAAGTGCAAAATATGTTGTCTAACTCTGCACACAGTTTCGATGTGGTAATATTCTTCATAGGCTTGACTTCTATCCATTTTGACAAGGCATCGCTCAAGACTAACCAGTAAGAGCCTTCAAAAGGACCTGCAAAATCGATATGAATTCTTTCCCATACTTTCTCTGGGATAGACCATGAGTATACTGGAAGTTCAGGGCAATGACGTCTATTTTCCTGGCATCTACAACATCTCTTGACATATTGGTCTACGTCTTCATCAATGAATGGCCACCACACATAAAAGCGGGCAAGTGCCTTCATTTTTGATATCCCTGGATGCCCCCTATGAAGATATACGAGCATTTTACGCTGTAGTCTTTCTGGAATTACCATTCTGCCTTGCCACAATATTATTTTGTTTTCTATTGAGAGCTCGTTGCGCTTTTTGAAGTAATGTTTAACGTCATTACTAAAGTGTATATCTCTCCAGCCGGTTTTTATACATTTTAAAACTCCTGAGAGAATTACGTCTTGCTTGGTTGCCTCTTTCAAAAGTTCCTCGGAAAGATATAAATCTGCCATCCTGCTCCCTAGGAGACGTGACTCAATTCGATGTACATTCTGTTTCTGATGGTTGTGTTTCAGAATTTGGTAATCTGGAAAGGCAGTCAGCTAGTATGTTGTTTCCGCCTTTCTGGTAGCATATGTCATAATCATAGCAGCCGATTATTAGTGCCCATCTAACAAGTCTGTTATTTGCTACTTTGGGCAGGTTACGCTGAGAACCTAGTATGTGAATTAAGGGCTTGTGATCAGTAAGTAAGGTAAATTTAGTTCCACGCAAATACTGGTCGAATTTCTTTATTCCAAACAAAATAGCAAGTGCTTCGCGATCAATTACTGGATATTTTGTCTCCGCTGTTCGAAGTTTCCTCGAAGCAAAAGCAATGCGTTGTTCCGTGTTCCCGTTCTTATGATACAACACAGCTCCAACGCCTTTTTCTGAAGCGTCACATGCAAGAAAGATTGGTTGGGTTTCGTCGAACGCAGTCAGTGGTTTTGAAAGGGCAATGTATTGCTTAGTAGATTCAAATATGTGATCTTCGTGGTCTGTCCAACGCCACGGTTGTATGTTACCAGTAAGTTCGTGGAGGTCGGCGCATAATCCGTGTAAATGTGGTATAAAACGTTCATAGAAGTTTACAAGGCCCAGAAACGATCTTAATTCTGTAGGGTTGGTAGGTGCCGCAGCTTTAGAAATTGCTTCCAGTTTTTCCTTTGTAGGGCGTATGCCGTTTTTGTCTATAGAGTGGCCAAGGTACTCTATTTCATTTTGCAGAAATGAACATTTTTTTAAATTAACTTTTAGGCCTGCTTTTTGTAATCGCTCAAAGATGACCCCAAGTGTGCGTAGGTGTTCCTTCACGTCTTCTCCGGCCACTGCAACGTCGTCAAAATAAACTGCTGTGTTAGGTATGTCTCTTAATAGTTCGTCTAGGTAATGTTGAAATATAGAGGGCGCCGTGGATATCCCGAAAGGCATCCTATTCTGTAGTTTCTTTGTTTCTGGATCTAAGTAAAGCCTTTGACTACGTAAACCACGATAAACTCCTCGGGAAACTTGAATGTTATGGAATAAGAGGCGTAGCACTAGAATGGGTTAAAAGTTATTTATCGAATAGGAAACAATGTACAGAAATTGTTAAAATTCAAAAAATGAAAAATCATTATGTCAAAGTAAAATATCGTTCAAATTTTCGTGAAATTAAAACTGGAGTGCCTCAAGGGAGCAATTTGGGCCCCCTTTTATTTTTAGTCTATATAAATGACCTTCCTCTTACTATTCCCCACAAATGCATATTATTCGCTGATGACACTACAATATTGATAAAGGGAGATAATATTCATGAATACGAGAATAATATAAATGATACATTAGCTGACATAAATAATTGGACAATCTGTAATAATTTAAATTTAAATATAGAAAAGACATTTTTTATTCAATTTCATTCATATAACAGATTAATTATAATAGCCATTGTATATCAAATTGTGAACATATTAAGTTTTTGGGATTATATATTGACCAGCACCTTAATTGGAAAAAACATATCGATTATGTCTGCAGCAGAATAGATAGATTCGTATTTGCTCTGATAAAACTTAAAGATACTGTGAATACTGCAGCGGCGCTCACAGCCTATCATGGCTATCTGTCCTCGGTGCTCAATTATGGTTTGCTACTTTGGGGTAATTCTGTTGATGCCGAAAGAGCCCTACTGCAACAAAAAAAATGCATCCGTGCAATACTTGGCGCATGGGTAATAGACAGTTGCCGACCACTTTTTAAGGAATTAAAAATATTGCCATTAACTAGTATGTATATTTTAAAAGCATGCCTATTTGTAAGAGATCGGCCAGACATATTTAAAATGAGATCAGAGTTCTTCTCAGGAACACAGAGATCTCAATATCAAAACCTGATATATCAGCCAAGATGCAACACGGCTATATACAAAAATAATGCATATAATATGTGTATTCTACTGTATAATAATGCTCCCAATGATATAAGATGTTTAAAAACAACTGATTTTCGGAAGAAAATGAGAAGTTTTCTGTTAGAACAATGCTTTTATAGTGTAAAGGAATATATTAAATAAATAAATAAAATAATAAATAAATATTATAGGACATTGTTACACAGATTGACTAAGTCCCACGGTAAGCTCAAGAAGGCTTGTGTTGTGGGTACTCAGACAACGATATATATAATATATAAATACTTATATACATAGAAAACATCCATGACTCAGGAACAAATATCTGTGCTCATCACACAAATAAATGCCCTTACCGGGATTCGAACCCGGGACCGCGAACAAATATATTGAACATAATAATATTAATAAGTAGGTAATCAATGTCTAATTCAAATTAAATTATATTCAATGTACCGTAATAAATAATAATGATAATTTTCTAATGTAATCCCAATGTTATGTATAAGTAGCTTTTTTTTGTTTCTTTAATATTTGCACATCGTTTAACCACGATAGAATACTGTGACTGAAAATTCTTACAAGAACAACCTGTAACTACAATTAAGTATTCTTGCAAATAAATGATTGATTGATTGATATTATAGCGGAAATATCCTAAATGTGTTGATAGAGTAAGGTAATGTTTTGATTCCGGCGCTATCTCAAATTGAAGGTAAGCGTCTTTAAGGTCTATCTTCGAAAATATTTTTCCTCCAGTTAGTTTTTGTCGTAGTTGATCAAAAAGTGGGACTGGGTGTAAGTGTTTAATTAAAACAGGATTTAATGTGCTCCTGAAGTCTCCACAAATTCTAATGTCACCGTTCGGTTTCACGACGTTTACTGTGGGTGTCGCCCACTCTACTGGTGTAACGTTTGGGTCTACAGAATATATAATGTTGTCAGCTACAAGACGTGCTATTTCTTTTTCAATGTTTTTCTTCATACCAAACTTGATAGGTCGTGCTGGTAAATGTACAGGAACTGCTCCTGGTTTTACGTGAATATTTACAAGGTAGTTCTCAACTTTGCCAAGTTTCCCGTCGAAAAGTGGTTTGTATCTGTCAATGACTTGTTCTAGTGTCGTCGGTGTTGCATTTTTAATGGAGTACACAGGCTTGGGAAACTCCATTCCAAAAGTTTCACTCCATTGTAATCCATAAAGCATTGGGTTTGCATGTTTCATGACAACTACGGGAACGATTTTCTGTGTTCCGTCGACTTCCACTGTCACGTCTGTGAGCCCCTCTGATTTGAGTTTGTGGTTTCGGTACGCTTTTAACTTAGGAGCTTTTGTCAATGTTGGGGCACCTATTTGACGCCAGAAACATGTGTCTCTCAATGGCCTCTCGCAACATTCCTCAGTCACCCGTTGACCACGAACGCTGTGAAGAGTTCGAAACGCCGGGATGAATTTTAAATTCATTATACGCGATTTAATCCGTTTCCATAGTTTTATTTCATGAGTTACTATCGCGGTAACCGAAGACAATATTATGTACCGTTTTACTTTTAAAAATAATCAAATGCCTGTGAAGAAATACTACGGGTCAGATGACCACAAAATAGAATTTTGAATAATTTTGATGGATAATTAAATAATCACAATTTAATGTCACAATTTTAGTTTTCTTTCAACCTCTTTTTGCCAAGAGTGGCACTGAAACTTGAGTAGTTCATGTGCTCTGCCCACCCCTTTATGGGATATAGGCGTGATTGTATGTATGTATGTATGTAATTAAATAATCGTACATTACGTCATTACGGGAAAGAAGGACTTACAGGCTGAGTAGGTGTATCCGGCTACTATTATTTAATTATCTAACATATTCCTAATGTGTGGTCACCTGGTTCGTAGTATTTCTTCGCGGGCGTTTGATTATTATTTTAAGTAAAACGGTACATTTGTCTTTACTGACCGATGGAGTAATAGTTAGAAAATATTTTTTACTAACGGGTAGACTATAGCAATTACCTATTTAACAACCAAATATTACGTAAATTAATTTACTTTTATGACAAACGTTTAAATTGAGGGACCACCTTTAATCGATTCAAACTTTACAAACTAAAGCTTGAATTTACAATGATTCGAGTACTTTTACTAACTCTCAGTCACACCTATATTTTAAATAATACTATTGTTATCCCATAATGTGAACTTATCGCGATCGATTGAGGGACCACATTCTACATGCCATTTTTTCGTATTGAGTTAGCAGAAAGGAGTCGCAGTTAATGAAATTAGTTTTACAAATCTTTTACTAAGACTAGTCATTTACAGAAGTTGTAAATTTGAAGTGGATTTTGAAATATGGATACCTGATATGCACGACTGAGGGTCCACCTTTAACCGAATGTAACTTTTGAGTGCCTACTTTTACAAATTATTGGTTGAATTTACAATCGTTTGAGAACTTTTACTAAAGACTGAAATGCTCAAAAGCTCGAAATTCTAACGTGGACCCTCAATGGGAACGCATATCCATGATACGGGCAAGGGCAACATCCACTCGGTGTACCCCTTAAATTTCATTAAAGTGTCAAAAAGGCCTCTACGCGTTGGCTTCGGCCCCGCGCACGCCTCCCAAAGGTCCGGAACACTATAGTTCTGTGATGGGAAAGACATAATTATATCGTCACACTACTTTAAAAAAATCTCGTATCTCACGCTGTTCTTCAAAGTTAAAACGCAGTAAGTCTATATGCATTCCATACATACTTACTACAATTTTCTTTTCATTGACTGACGAAGATACAAGTTTTTTTAAAAGTAGTGACGATATGATATATAGCAGGTTCACCGAATCTGACTCCACAAGATTTAAACGGTAAAACATATGTTACGAGTAAATATGACAAGGATTTTAGTACACTGTACGTTTTTAAATGCATTGATGCCGTTCCAAAAATATTGGAAAAATGTTGTCACTGAATAAAGCAAGGAGGTAATTTATTTATTTATTTATTTTAAAACATATTTCAATGACATTACAGATAAATCCAATGCGTCATGAAACTTAAATTAAAAAAAAAACAGTAAATAAGAACATGAAGAAAACCAAACAATAAAAGTTTACAACTAAACAATTGATTTGGGCGATGACGTAACAGCGTGGCTCCGTTGCGTCGTTTGCCCCGGTGTAGGATTCGGCAGGTTGCCCCGGAACCGCCGAAAAACCACACCTTTCGGCCAGAAGTCTGCGCTCGCGATGGTGTCCTGCAGCGGCCGCGGCACGCGCACAACGAACGAGCTGAAGTGCACGTAGTGACGCGACTGCAGCTGTTGCACCCTCAGCGTGTAGCCAGTCTTCCGGCGAACGTAGTCCACCACCTCGTCTGCCACGGCGGAGTAGTGCAGGCGAGACACATACAGCGCCCTACTCGGGGTTGCGACCCGTAGACCAGAATTAACCGGCTCTGCAGTGCCACACACAGTCTTTCGAGGCGCCCTACGTGTCTTGTTTTTTCTTTCCACCAGTGTGAATCCCTCCTTATCCACACTGACGCTGGAGGACTTCTTGAGTGGGGCCCGTTCATCACGCACCTTAATAGGTGCCTTGACCCGGTCAGCTGTTCGAGGCTGACCCACAACATCAGCATAAGCACGCTGACGTAGTGTCGAGTTCACCGGGGGCGGTCGCGCGCGCAGGGGGGGCGCGCGCGGAGCGGCGACACGTGCTGCACTTTTTACCGTGTCAGCATTGCGCAAACTGACCGACCGTACACTTGTGTCAGGCCGATTTATGTCCATAATAATATTTGAATCAGCCGTCCGAATTGGGGCATTCCGCAAAGTAGCGATTTCGTTGCGTAATTCGGCTATAGTTGTTAGGCTCGCTTCAAACTTAATTTTAACTTCCGCTAAACTTGATTTAAGGGCCACGATTTCCTTTTCCAAGCAGCGAACGTCGAATTGATCCGGCTCACGCGACGTCAGGATGGTATCCGTCGCTAAAAACTCCGGAATCCGGTCTTCATTCTCCTTCAGGATCTTCTTAATATCTTGAAGGGTCTTCTCCCCGGTTTCATCACCTCTCCGGTGAGGTACATATGTGCCGACGATCCCCAGGGACTGGCACAGCACTTGCTTCGCTTGGCAGATGTCCTCGATGGTGAAACTCGACGCACGAGAACTTATCTGCATAGCAGCAGCCGCATCCATCTTTCCTTCCCGCAACAGCTTGTGTTTTAGCTGCAGAAAGGCGAGGAACTCGTTCACAATGGGTTGACTCGGTTTGGAGAGATCCATCGTGTCAAATCGCCAACGCGGCCGAGCCGCGCTAAATTCGCAATTTATTTTAATTACTCATAACGCGTCTACATCGCTGCGCGCGTTGGACTCGAATATATGTGATAAATAGATGCCCCGCAAGTTGGTAATGGAGCTAATGGAAACTAATCTACTAGCTACTGAAGTTCTAAATTAAGTTAACACTTGAAATGCTCCTAACTGCCTTAAGACGATATTAGATATAAAAATAACTAGGCTACATTAGGTATTCTAAATTTACAATCCCTTTCTCTTCCCAAGTAAATCGTACAATATTATAATTATATTCTAAACTATGTGGTTTGGCCAATTGGCTACTCGGCCCTTGAGATGGAATTTTGTGATTACCTCTAAATAGCCTGAATTCAGCTAATTATCCTTATATGTGGGTAAGTCGCATGACGTCATAATGGCACCACTTACAATAATTATATGACTGAGTTGTTCACCAAAAACTCATATGATTTTCGTAAAATCGGAGAGAAGCGGTACCACGGTAGGTACTGATTGAATATCGAGTGGAGTAGCTATTAGCCATGTTTCTATCTTTATTAAAACTTACTACCTATGGTATGAAATAATATAGATCCTTCTGAAAACCAACCGTCTATATTATTTTAAATACGTGAGTTATTCGTACATATATACAAGCATATAGCCCTTATGATAAACGACGAATGGGACCTTTAACAAGACTACGACACAAGTACTAAAGGTTCAATTAACAACTATTGTACTATCTCTCGAAGTCATAGTCTACTATTACAACTACATAAGTGTAATTTAGGTTAACGTCGTTAGAGAATAGAATACGCTTGATAATGATTCAGCAGTAGGTACCTATAGTACCTTATAGAAGTCGAGATTAAAGTTCATGTTGTGAATAACTGCTAACTAATTGTTATTAGGTATAATCTTTACTTCTCATTGACTTATCAAGTACTACGAAATGTGTTAAATAATATCGTCTTATCTAACTAGAGCAACATTTATAGTTAGTTGTTTTATTGTTGATGTTTCACGACACAAACTTTGTCATTTATTTTTGAAGTATAAAGAGGGCAGAACAGAGGGAAAAACTATTTTAACTTCACCCCCTTTCATTCTGTCTCAAAGCACTGGTAACGTCATTCTCAGAGCGAGTTAATAGTGCGGTTCGAACGAATTGCAACGCCACACGCGTCCATAATGTAGCGAATTGTAGAAAAGTTTTCTGTAGAATTTAGCTTACACGTTTTTATTATTTTAGATTCTCTGTCATCTGTATAATCACTTTCTTAAGTTGCCGCTTATAAATATAAATTTCAGTTCATCATTGGAGGCTGGGGAAACACAAAAAGCGCGATCCAAAAACAGACCTGCCCGCCACTTCAAAGAGACGAAGCAGAGACGCTTGGGATCTTAAACGGGCAAGAATATCGAGGCTTTTGGATACGCTGGGACACTGGAAATATTTTGGTCGGACGCAGGGGAGAGGACAAACCTTTTATATCTTATCAAGATCCAAAGCCTTTTCGAGCGAAGTTTGCTGGTGTGAGAACTAGTTATGGCGCAGATGGGAACTGGAAACTAGCAAGTATGTCTCTTAGATTGTAAAGTAAAGTAAAGTAAAAGTAAAATGTATTTATTGTATGAAAACAGGTTATACAGATGGTCGTATTACATAGTAGGTATCTCCATTTTCTACCAGTGGAAGGTATACAATAGTTAGGTACACATCTTATCATGCAGGACAAAATACAAACTTAAATTAATTATGAATACTTGTGAAATATTCGTTAAGACTATAGAAACACATATATGTTAGCCAAGCATACATTTTCTTGTTGAAAGCCTCCAGTGGTAACTTCTTTAAATCATAAGGAAGATGATTAAAAACTTTGACACCCATTGCCGTGACACTATTTTTGTATGTTGCTGATTTATGTTTTGGGCAAATTTTATCCAATCCATACTTGGCTTGCAGCCTAAGCCTGGGTTGTTTGAGTTCAAAAAGGTGACTATTGGCTTTAACAAATATGGAAACTTCGCTAATATACAGGCACGGCAAAGTTAACAATTTTAGATTTTTAAAAAGTGGCCTACACGAATCTCTTTGTCTTAATCCGTATATGGATCTAAGACATCGCTTCTGACGCCTAAACACAGTATCCCTGTTGGATGAGTTTCCCATTGTTTTTATTACACTATCCGATCTGATATAGAACGTAGGACCGATTTCCTATATTATATTTTTCCTTTAGTTACCTATACATATAGGCACCATCTTTGACATCCTTCTTACATTCGGTATCGGATCGGATAATTTGATAACGCACTTACTTTATATTGTTTTCCAGATGGCTCGCGCCACGACGGTCGAAATGAACAAAGTATTGGTAAGTATTCGCAACTACTAGTAAGTGTAATTTGAATAGTGCTTGTTTACATCTAAAATTATACTTTATGAACACAAAGATCTAATTTCACAAGTGCTAGAATAATACCAAGCTAAATTGGTAGCGATTTTGATGTTATAGGGTGCCTACCGGGCGTTCAAATAAATAATCCGTTGTAGACACACTATGTATAATATATAAGAGTTTAAGCACGTTTACAAGCATAAGAAAGCACAAGCACAGGTGAACAGAAAGTACAGAAGATAGTCAGTAGGAAGGAACACGAAAGAAAGCGAAATAACGTTAAATTATGCGTAAGCACAGCACTCGCGTCAGTAGCGGATCGGTAAGCGGGGAGACGTGCATTCGCCGTGGAAGTCGAGATCGCACTGCCGGCGCGGCGCGAGCGCCGACTGATATACCGCTGACGCCGGCTGCATGGGCTGTGTAATTCCCAACCAACCGGCTCTCAGGTCGCGAGCTATCGGCTAAGTTAACCGACCTCGGTGGGGGGGAGGTTTATGAGTTTTATTGTTTATTGTGATGTGCGCAGTGGTCGCCACAATGTTATCAAACTTCTATGACATTGTTACGCTTGGTACATGACCCTTGCGTTGGTGGGCTAGAGAATTTTCATCGTCACCTAAAGTTTTTTACGTTCGCTGTTCGCGGTCGTGTAAACACCATGAAAAATCACTTTCATTGTATGGATGGACATGGATAAAGTGAACCGTTGAACACTGTGAACTCACTTGTCGTACCGAGAACATTGATCAACCGCGCCTTGAGTTTGTGTGATCCTCAGCACGTAAACCGGGAATTGAGTCATGTTAGGGGTGTTTTGGAAAGTAACGGTTACAACTGGAGGCATAGTAATCGAATTGCGAATGCATCCACCACCACCGGCGGTGGAAAGGCTGCCCTTATACTTGCCGTACATCAAGGGAGTGACGGATAAGATCGGACACTTGTTACGCCGAAGATATAGCATCAAGACGATGTTCCGTCCTCACACGCAGCTCAGGAAATGGATGCGTTCGCCAAAAGACAAGGAGCCCTTAAATGTTCCCGGGGTGTACAGGATCCCGTGTTCCTGTGGGAAGTCATACATTGGAGAGACCGGCCGGAACATCTCGACAAGGCTTTCTGAACACATACGTAGTATGAAGGGCCGGGACACCCACAGCTCTGCGGTGACAGAACACGTATTGGATTCGGACACGACGCACTATGTAAGATTTGATAGGGTAACCGTACTGGCGCGAGAAAAGTTCTTCGTTCAGCGGAAAATACGGGAAGCTATAGAAATTAGTCGTCATCCTAATTTCAATCGTGACAGTGGTTGGTCGGTGCCACCTAGTTGGAAAACAGTTCTAGGCACTACGTCGGTCCCCACTGTAAACGCACCCTTAACAAGTGACGTAATAAGTGTTGTGTGCAATCCTGCTTTTGACAAAAGTAACATAGTGGGTAGCTCCGATCTCGCCACGGTGACGTCGCTCGCGCCGCCGATCCACCCTGCGCCCGTCCTCAGCAGCCGCGCGCACCGAGCAAGCGCCCGCAGTATGCGTCGCGCTCTCGACATGTAAAGGCGGGGTCGCTACTCTTGAGAAAGGTTCTCGAAATTGAACCGAAACATGTCGAACGCTATATCGACTTAATACGTGAGTAACCCGCTTAAAATATTTTAAATATGTATGAGTCTCACGGGAGTTTTATAGTTAAAACTGTGAACAGTGTCCGAAAACGATATGTACTTGCTAGAACCAAAAATTACAAACAGTTCTCATCATCTCATCGCTCATCCGGGCGAGTCGTCGCTCGGGCAGCCGGGCCACTCGTCGGTCGCTCATCCGGGCGAGTCGTCGCTCAGGAAGCCGGGCCGGTCATCGCTCGCTCATCTGGGCGAGTCGTCGGTCGGACAGCCGGGCAACTCGTCGGTCGCTCATCCGGGAGAGTCGTCGCTCGGGCCGCCGGGCCACTCATCGGTCGCTTATCCGGGCGAGTCGTCGCTCGGGCAGCCGGACAAATATTATAGATACAAAAAAATAAAACGGAAGCATGAATTTAATGTGCATTTAAATGTCAATAGTATAATTATGACATTCAGGACAATGTACGGTTTGTTGTCAAGAATGTATTCATGTAGTAGATGGTATTCAGAACTGAAAGAGAACTTTTCCATAGTATAGTTATGACAAATCTAGGATGTATTTGTGTAGTGATTGTATTCAGAATTGCATAAAAACTTTTCAACATTATAACCTCTTGAGTATAACTATGATATTCAGGACAATATGGGGCATGTTAGCCAGAAAGTATTTGTGTAGTTATGGTACAGGACTGAATGAGACTTAATGACATTTGTCTGATGCTGGTTGTTGATTTCTTGTATAACTACTCTGTCTAATTGCTTTTTGTAGCTTTGTTACTAGTTATCACTAATAGATTCCGTTAAAAAAAATTGCGAAGCAATTAAATGGGTAATATGATGCATTAATAGAAAATATGATTAGTTAAATTATTGTTATGAGAAATGTAGGTACTAATAATAAGTCCGAGGTCGCACTTCTGAATTGGATGGCCGACTGTTAAAAACTGTATTATCAGATCAGATGACTGTTTAGTACAACTTCAGTATACCAAATGTGTATTTTTGATCATATTTGATGATTAATAAACTTGTACTAAAAGCGAACTTCCGGTTGGCGCCATTTTGATTTCCCACCACCTTCGATAATACTTTATGTGGCACCAATAACGTGAGTTTACTTTAAATGTGCCTGTTATATTTTAAGCGTCTATATGAATAATATTATTAAATCTAAATACCTCCTGTAATATTAGTGACTAATAGTGTGTTCAAGATTGTATAAATGCGTTACTGCTGATGAACTTCCGGTTGGCGCTTTTATCCTCAGATTGTCAGTATTTAAAATCCGTTATTGCGCCAACCCAGGGAGTTCATCACCAGCAGCCGAAGAGTGAATATTATGTTATAGTGTTAAAAGGTTTGCTAAATAATGTAAAAGAGTTAAAAAGGTTTGCTAAATATAACTGTAAGTATTGATTCCATTTCTTTTATTTAATTATCATACCGTTACCTTCCTAACTTGATTTTGATGAATGTCAATGAATCTAATGAACAGTATTCTGCAATATTATTCAGATGTCTATTGAAGGGACCATTAGTAGTCTACATACAGGATGTACAGTCAACCAATTAGAATACTAGGCCACTTTAGAACCCTGTAGTATTGACACCGTGCTTTAAATTTGCTATAGAAGTCAGTATGACTTTAACTGTGAAAGGGTTCACGTTAATATTAAGCGATAGGCGACAAATGTTTCGAGTCATTTGGAGTCTGCAACGGTTAGACTCCGTCCATATATGACCCGAAACATGTCGCCAAATGCGATATATTATAGTTAGTACATCCGTATAATACATATTTGTTTTTTTATATTCATGAAGATGTGACCACGCTAAACGACGCTACAGCTCAATACTTCCCGGTGTCTGGTAGCGCAGTGCATTTCAAAGTACGCGCTCCAAATGACGCCATGATTGAGCTGACCAGTCAAGCTCGCCAAACTGATCCCATGTATGAGGTATGTGGCCATTTGCTTTGAGGAAGACTTATATTTTTGAAGTACTTAACGAAAAAAAATATTGTAACAATCTCAAGTTGAATTTGACGTTGACTTTATTTCATTGCGTTTACTTTATTACATATTAACTAATATGCAAATATATAAATTTGCAAGAATAAGGAATCTACCATGTTTATTCATTATTCGTAATTGGTAAAAAATGTTTTTTTATCATTATTAATTTATATATATATGTATTGTATATATGTATTG
Organism: Leguminivora glycinivorella; assembly: GCF_023078275.1. NCBI lineage: Eukaryota > Metazoa > Arthropoda > Insecta > Lepidoptera > Tortricidae > Leguminivora > Leguminivora glycinivorella. The sequence goes on from NC_062973.1 coordinate 17,275,543, forward strand.
TATATGTGTGTATGTATGTATGCGTTTATAATATTATAAATATATTATTATTTTGGTCAAATTAGTCTTTTGCATTTTTTTTTTCTCTTACTTTTTGATGTGTATGTATAGTTCGAATACGTAATTTTATGTTGGCACTACCCGTTCATTGTTCTTTGCATTCTGTTTCCTGCTACCCTAAGGTTGTCTGGTAGAGATCGCTTTTTAGCGATAAGACCGCCTGTTGTTACCTGCTTCTTAATAATTATGTTTTGTTTTTGTAATTTCATTGTCAATAAGTGGTGTACAATAAAGTATATATTATTATTATTCCTTTATTTATCTTCCTTCTTAAGTTAGGTTTTGTACAATATGAGTATAAAAGTAAAATAAAAAAAACACTTACAAAACAATATAAAACATATAAACACATTATACAAAACCTAACCTAGGGTGCCGCCAGCAGCGGGGCAGGGCCCAAGCTGCCGGTGGTTAGGGCTGCAGAGAGAGGAACCGTCGGACTATCCGCGCCGTGTCCAAGATCACCGCCTTCTGCATCTGGCCCTTGATCCATCCACCTAGCGAGAGTCTCTTAAGATGTTGGTCGAGACTCTTCGCTAGGTCTACTACAATAGTACCCACCATTTCTAAACTGGTAGAATCAATCCTGTCGTCTCACCTTATGACTCATTTAGAATCGAATAACCTACTTACGGAAAACCAGTTCGCATACCGACAAAAAATGTCGACAACCACCGCGACGTATAGGATATTCGATTCTATCATGACAGGGTTAGGCGATAAGGATAAGATTGCCGCAATACTGTGTGACTTGTCAAAAGCATTCGACGTCATTAGTCATGAATTACTGCTGAAGAAATTGAAGATGTACGGAATGGATAGTACAGCTCATGAGCTGTTTACCTCTTTTTTGTCAGACCGCAAACAAGTCGTGAAAATCGGCACTGACGGCAAGTCAATTCAGTCTGACATAGGTAGCATAAATATAGGTATTCCACAGGGTTCGTCCCTTGGAAATACCTTGTTTTTGTTATTTGTAAATGACCTACCGTCGAACATTGAAGCTGGCTTGCCTGTATTGTTTGCGGATGACACGACTGTATTGGTTAGTGCTAGTTCTTATGACCAGCTGGCAATAAACATTAATGACGCTTGCCACCAATTGCAGTCATGGTTCTCAGCAAATGGACTGTTACTTAACTATTCCAAATCGAATGTTATGTTATTCTCTGGTCGAAAGGTTCAACCACCACCTTGCATGGCTAACTTTCCAATGACCATGTGCGAAGAGAGTAAGTTTCTAGGGTTCCTGATACATGGATTTGAATTTTTAATGACCGATGATATAATTATACCTATATTTCTCTGTTATATAATATTTTCTTGCTTCGTGATAATTTCATGATATTGTAACTTAATTTATTAATTTTATTTAGCTTGGCATGTGTATTTTCTTTCTTTGTAAATGACGATCCTCATTTGGGAGACACAATTATTTTTATTTGGAATTTATTATGTAATTTTTGACGATCATGATGAGAAGATAAACATAATTTTGACATGTAGCAAATTTATAGTGTAATTTTTATCATGAAATAAAGAAATCTAATCTAATCTAATCTAATCTATGAGACCGTTCGCTGAAACGACTATCGGAACAATGATCGTTGAATCAACATCCCACATGGCGGTTATCTCGTGAGCCAAGTCTAGGTACTTACTGGACTTGTCCTTCTCGGCTTTCACGAGATTCTCATCATGGGGGATGGTGATGTCAACGAGCACGGCCCGGCGTTGCAGTCGATTATTATTATTATTTCCTTTATTCATTTTAATTCTTAGGCTAGGATTTTTATAATATGATTATAAAAGTAAAATACAAAACCACATACAAAACAATACAAAATATATAAACACATTATAAAAAACCTAACCTAGGGTGCCGCCAGCAGCAGGGCAGGGCCCAAGCTGCCGGTGGTTAGGGCTGCAGAGAGAGGAACCGTCGGACTATCCGCGCCGTGTCCAAGATCACCGCCTTCTGCATCTGGCCCTTGATTCAACCACCTAGCGAGAGTGTCTCGAGATGTTGGTCGAGACTCTTCGCTATGAGACCGTTCGCTGAAACGACTATCGGGACAATGATCGTCGAATCAACATCCCACATGGCGGTTATCTCGTAAGCCAAGTCTAGGTACTTACTGGACTTGTCCTTCTCGGCTTTCACGAGAAGCGGCTTATTATTATTATTATTTATTACAGGCAGATCAAACAATTTTGTAAATTAAATAAGAATGGAAGTCATTTATATTTATTATATGAAATATAAGATTCTAGGTAAGTCCATTTATTAATGTATAAAGCCTGACCAGGACTATAATGAGCATTGTCAAGAGGGCGCTGTTAATCTCATGTATGTAGTGACAGTTATACCACAGTATAAGGACGACTCAGTAGTTACTCCCCGGCAGCGGCGACGCGAAAGGTACCTACTGCGTTCTAAAGCACGTGGTTGTGTTTAAATATTACTCGAAATCGTCCAAAGTAAGATGTTGTTATTTAATACTATCCATACTTCCATACTAATATTATAAATGGGAAAGTGTTTGTGTCTGTTTGTTTGTCCGTCTTTCATGGCAAAACAGAGCGACGTATTGACGTGATTTTTTAAGGGGAAATAGTTGATGGGATGGAAAGTGACGTATGCTACTTTTTGTCTCTTTCTAACCCCCTCTTCCATAAAATGGGGGGGGGGGAGCTTGTGTAGAGCATTCCGTAATTTTCGATTAAACGCCAAAGAAGCCGCGGGCATAAGCTAGTTAACTATAAGTATTAGTATAATGATACCACATTATATCAGTCAGAAAATACAAAAAATATCATTTAGGTATGCATATTATTTTTATCCACGTTTATCCAAATCTGCTTGCATGTCATTCATTGTGTTGCGTACGCACCCCTCGCGGCGTACGTTTGTTAGAAGAGTTATTACTGGTTTAAAATACTGTGGTTAGCTGGGAGGCTATTGCACAACACCCTGCATTTTATGATTAAGCACTGAGACTTGGCACAGGTTGTTCCTTGGGTGGCCCTGAGTAGATAAAGATCGGGAGGCATCGAGAGTCCCCCTTAATTTAGGAGGGAGGAGGGGGGGAAGGCTGGCGCCGCCGCGCTTCCTTTGAAACCATATTTCTCTAAAACTGTACAAAATAGGACATGCGATATATGGACGATGCATGAAGGACGAGGAATTCATTTTTGGAACAAAAAAATGTACTTTAGAACAAAAATACAAAATAAAATGGGAAAATCTTAAAACGAGATATTTTTTTTATACATATTATTGCACTTTTTATAAAAACCGTAATAGTTATTTTAAAATAAAAAATATTATATAATAGCTACATTTATCTAGTTTTATAAAATGTATAATTTGTTATAGAAATATATTATTATAGGACGAGTGATAAAAAATAATTTAAATCGCCCGATAACCGATTTGAATGCACATTTCAATAAGTTTTGTCAATGATTTCAGGTATAATCACTATTTTTAACACACGAAAGCCGTAATTATTGTAGTTTATGGCTATTTTAGTGATTAATGTACGTAAAATAAAAAATATACAAAAAAAAAAAAAATGTGATAACTTTTTTATAACATTATCTTATTTTGTTCTTTCTACACAATATATATCTAGAAGTAATAAATATCAATGAAAAGCCACATTTATGCAGTTTATAAAAATATATAGTTTGTTATATAAATATATTACGAAACGCGAGATAAAAAATAATGAAAATGAAAATTTTAATGTACGGGCCCAGCTTGCATTATTCGATGAGGTGAGGTCAAGGTAGTACCCGCTATGCAGTGGAGTTCGTCTAGTAATACAGAAATATACTTATTCTAATAACGTTTACACATGTAGGTATATTACGACCCAGTACAGAGAATTGTAAAAGTACTATAATATAGTTTATTTTGATTGTAAAATAAAATTACATGTGACTTATATTGTAAAAAAATTTAAAAATTGTCTTAATCACGTTATCTACTCCTAAGGCAGTTATGCATGCATAGGCTTGAAGATTTTTTAGTTTACTAGCAGAACTTAGGGCCCTTTGGAACTTTGGGCCCCCTTACATCGGTTTTACCCATTCATAAAAGATAAAATAAAAATCGTCATATTCTTCCTTTCAGTATCAATGATAGTTAGATATTCATATATTCATATTCATTTATTCATAAAATTAACAATTTTACATGTCAAAGTTAAAGTTAAATTATCATAATTAGGGTACAATACAATATTACATTTTAAAAATAGAAGAAAGTACTCTCAAATAAATTCAATAATTAATTAAAAAAAAGAAATAGATGTCAAATAATAATTACAAAAAATAATATTAATAGTATGTAATCGTATTGAACATTAAATTGCATTATTATTATAATATTCGGAGATGTCATAAAAAGCATTAATAGTCAGCCATTTCCTTAATTTACTATAGAATGTGGCTTCATTTTTAATATTTTTTATGTTGTCGGGTAGTTTATTATAGATACCTGGTCCCGCAATGAGAACCGTTTTATTCGATTTCGCGAGTCGACAACATTATTGCGCAATACTGCCATAAAAAAAACTAGATTCGTATTAGCAATAAACATTAATGATTTTTGAACTAAGACATTACTTTTGTACAAAGGAGAACCCCAAAAAATGGTCTGATGACTAGACGAAAACATGTGTATCGGGGCTAGTACCAAGGCTTTAAAAAAGTGTAGCTATTTTGAGTTATTCAAAGAAAACAACATCAATAGTCTGAATTTAACTATGTATATATTTATCACAACATCCACTGCATAAGCACAGCTCCGAACATTTAATTTAAAAAGTATTTTTTTACAATAGGCTACTTGACCTTTTTTTCAAAGTATGTCTTATATTATTTATTACTGTCTAAGTAGACGAAAAAAAATAGTACCATATTTTATTACGACTTAAAAACCCGCAAAAAAATAATTTAAAGTTTACTTTTACGTGATCAGGCAAAAACAACATCAGCCATATTAATCTATAGAATATCTATGACATGACGTCAGTCTATTTAGAAAAAAATATTTGCCACTGTCACGGCCGAGCAACGACTATGAATTTTAATACAATAGAGGTTGCTTCTATGGAGATTAGATTAGTACCTCTAATTTCCATAGTTGATTTGAATTATGTGACGTCACTCCAATGGCCAACACCGTTTTCGGAGTTCATAATTTAAAAAAAACATACACACATCTTTAATTAAAAATACGCAGTGATCACGCACTTTTAATCCCCGCAAGCTATAAATATTGATTTTTTAAGTCAAATACTACAGGAAACAATAACTTGATGTGCTAAATTCGATACGAGTCTAGTAGCCTATTGCACCTTACGCGGCACTGTTTTTTACACCTGCATCCGACAATTTCGAGGCATGTTTCCGCAGCAACAGGTAACGTTGCGGGCAAGTAGGCTCCCAAATACAAACTTTCGTCCAGCCACAAGTAGCAAATAATGGCAAATTTTTAATTGGGTTTAATTGACCCCATACATGGACACCTTGATATACCTATAACACTTACAAAGATGCTAGTGTAAAGCAACTTTTGTAGGTGAAATGCTGTTAATTTGACGGTCTATTTTGGTTAATAAATATTTTCGGCACTCGATAACCGAAGTACAGGACGCAGATCTGGAATAATAAATATGTCAAGTAAGAATTATCCATAAATTATGCAAATCATATAGATATTAGATAACTACTATTTCACAAGATGTATTAGGATCAGATGTATATATCTGACCTATCATATCAATCGATCATTTCATGTGATATAAATAGTTTTTGTTATTTGAAATACCCTAAAATACCCTACCCCTATTTGAAATACCCTAAATAACTACAATTTTTGAGGGCTTTGAGTACCCGTACCTCACCTCATCGAATCATACAAGCTGACCCGTACATCAAGATCGCCCTGCCACGTCACTTTCATTATTTTTTATCTCGCGTTTCGTAATATATTTATATAACAAACTATATATTTTTATAAACTGCATAAATGTGTCTTTTCATTGATATTTATTGCTTCTATTGAGATATACAGCGCGTAAACCTAATAAGGGCGATAAATGAAACCAGGCCTATAATTCAATATTGTTATCATTAATTAAGAGGTGTTTTTGAGTTTGAGGTGTTTTGGTGTTCTTAATTTTCACCCCATAATGAATTTTTGAAAAATTTCCCAGCAGCAATGTACTGTAAACGTGGTTGCGATGACAATCAAATGACAACTGTCAACGAGCGGTTAACGGGAGTGTGTTTGCATTACGTTGCGGGCCGAATTATTTTGTATGGATAAAAAATATATTTCAATTTTAAGTAAAAGTTATCTAATTCCATTTTTAGGGTTCCGTACCTCAAAGAGGAAAAACGGAACCCTTATAGGATCACTCGCGTGTCTGTCTGTCCCTCTGTCACAGCCGATTTCTCCGAAACTACTGAACCGATTTACTTGAAATTTGGCACACGTATGTAAACCTGTGGCCCAAAGACGGACATGTAATTTAATTAAATGAAATTTAATCACAGGGGTCACTTTTGGGGGGTAAAATTGAAAATTAAAAATAAAAGTTATTAAAACTATATTGTGTTACATATCAAATGAAAGAGCATTTTATCAGCATCTGAAATATATTTTTTTTATATTTTTTGTTTTGGTAATTTAGAAGTAATTTAAGAAAATAAGCAAAAAATGACCATTCCCCCCCCTTATCTCCGAAACTACTTAGTGTAAAATTTTCAAAAAAATACACGAGATAGCTCTCTCCCTATAGATTACAGGAAAACCTATTAGAAATCTACAGTCAAGCGTAAGTCGGACTTAAGAGAAAAAAACTCAGATTACGAATTTCACTCACTGCCGCTGCAAGTAGTTACTAAACGTCTTAAAATTGTGTAAGAGAGTTGGACAGGTATAAAGAAATTCATTTCTGTCTTTTTCTTTTTAGAACTTGTTCAATTTTTTTTTCATTTGTACAAAATGACTTAAGTTCCTACTAAAAAGGAGGCGCTTAAGACCGTTTATAAATTGACTGAGCAAAATTTTATTCAAAAAACCGCCGGTTTTATTCGCCGCGCGAACCCCTCATTCGCGCGGTCGGCTCCCTTCGCTGCCTGCACACGTTCGCTGCTCTCGTACGATTTGATATTATACAGGGTGCCCGGTAATTAATGGACAACCTTTTAACCACCAAGAGGGCACCTTATACTGGTCCAGAAAATCTATGGGATATGGGTTAAATTGTGGTGTAGGCGAGAGGCTGGCAACCTTTCACTGCAATGCCATAGTTTTGTTTTCTTTTAACCCCTTATTTGCCAAGAGTGGCACCTTATACTGGTCCAGAAAATCGACTTTAAGGTTTAGTAAAAGTCGCCTGGTTTTCGAGATTTTCACAATTTTTAAAATTTTAATACCTACTACCTAACATTTTAAAAAGTGTGAAAATCTCGAAAACCAGGCTAATGTCGATTTTCTGTAAGGTGCCCTCTTGGTGGTTAAAAGGTTGTCCATTAAATACCGGGCAGGTGCACCCGGTATATTTGTCAAGCAATTTCTGTCGTAAGAAAGCGCGACTCATTCGCGCAGTTGGTTCACGTCTCTCGTTGTCGTACAATATGACAATAATTATCTGGGCAACCGAGCTTCGCTCGGTTCTGTTTTGTATCCTTGACATGTGTCGCCATCTAGTTCAAAAATGAATAGTACCTACATCGAGCGAAAGAATTCTCAGCCTTAACAACACAACTACTCCACACGAGATGGCGCGCATTTCGCCACAAAAACTCAAATAGTGTATTTTCTATTCGTTTTAGCCTTGACCTGTGTCGCCATCTAGTGTTTGCAATAAATAGTACTTACATCGACCGAAAGAATTCTGTCTTAACAGTACAACTACTGCACACGAGATGGCGCGCGAAGAAAAACGCATGAAAACTCGAAAATTCGCGTTTTCCGGGACCTAAGGATAAGTTAGACCGATTTTTCACCCCCAAAAACCCCCACATAACAAATTTCTGCGAAATCGTTAGAGCGGTTTCCGAGATCGTCAGTGTAAATAAATATATATATAAATAAATAAATAAATAAATATACAAGAATTGCTCGTTTAAAAGTATAAGATTATTCAGCTACCTTTTATCGCTTGGCTTTAGTTCGCATTATACAAGAGTACCTATAGGTACTACAAGGTCCAAGGCAAAATACAACAATAGATAATGTATTTACTAAATAATATTTATTTAGTAATTTCCCGCTAGAAACTTGCGTTATACCAAATACTATGTAAACTCTACGAGTTAATACGTGCAGCTCGGTGCCAAAGTTGGCAACATGCACACTAGCGCTCCTAGCGGCATGAGTTGATCAAAATAGTTTAGTTTCATACAGCATAAAATTAAAAAAAGTCACATGTGACTTTTTTTGTTTTATTCCGTCTAAAAATGTTAAAGTAGATCAAGTAATAGCATTTTCTATTTTATTTTACTAAAATAAAAGTCTGAACAACTACTTTGATCAACTCGAACCGCTAGATGGCGCTAGTAAAATTGTTGCCGCTCAATTGTATGGGAAACGTCAGAAGCTGCACGTATTAACTCTATAGAGTTTATATAGTATTTGGTTATACTATTCTGTATACTTTTTCAGCTACCATAACCGAATTTGGATTAGATTAAAAAAACCTTTAAGTAAAACTTAGAACCTTTCAGATTGTTTTACTCACCCTTTCTGATGTTTACCATACCATACTTACTTACCCCGTTATTCATAAACGTACACTAAAGTTATCAAGCCGATAAATTTCGTTTGTCCCTTTCCGACGTATTGGTGTGATAGAAAGGGACAAACGAACTTTATCGGCTGGATACTTTAGTGTACGTTTATGAATAAGGGTGTTAAAATTTATAGCTACGAAATTTTACATAAAACACCTACTTTAAAATAAAATAAAAAATGTTGAATTTGGTTAACATTATAAAAGGCCTCACGCAAGCTGTGCTAATTAGTTCGCGAATTCGTCGAGAGGTGGCGCTAAACACAATTATGCTCATTAGAGAACCTATACTTCTAGCCTAGCCCAGTCTTTAGAATTATGTGAGTAACGTAAAAGTTTTGTAGGTACGGAACCCTCGGTGGGCGAGTCCGACTCGCACTTGGCCGGTTTTTTATGTCCTATACTCACCACCGTTAAGAGGTTCGCCCGTATTAGGTTTACACCCTGTATATTGTGTAAAAAGAACCAAATAGGATAATGTTATAATTGTTATAAAAAAGTTTTTTAATTTTTCCCCTCACTAGCTAAGAAACACGTGTTTTGTCCTTTAATACCAGCGGGTAAAAACGCATTTTATCCATTAGTGGGTAAAGTAATTTGACCTTGAATAAAGTCAAATTAACTGCTTTAAAATTGATAAAAGTAGGTGAATCTAGTAATAAAGATGATTTACCACCTGTAGAACTACTGGAAGCAGTGATAAACGCATTTTTTGCGTTGTAGTTTCCTCGCTGTAGTGAGGGGAAAAGTTTTGTGTTACACTCGGGTGCAAATGTATTTTACTTCTCGTGTGTTAAAAAACTCGCAAGTTCAGGATTCTATTCTCGAACCACTCGCTTCGCTCGTGGTTCAACTATAGAATCCTTTCGCTTGCTCGTTTTTCAATTCCACACTCGGCGTTAAAATACAACTTTGCCCCCTTGTATAACAAATAACTATTTGTATTTTTTTTATTTTAAGTACATTAATCACTAAAATAGTCATAAACTACAATGATTACGGCTCTAGTGTGTTAAAAATAGTGATTATACCTGAAATCATTGACAAAACTAATTGAAATGTGCACTCAAATCACCCCATCGGGCGATTTAAATTATTTTTTATCATTCGTCCTATAATATATTTCTGTAACAAATTATACATTTTGTAAAACATAAATGTTGCTATTAAATAATATTTTTATTTTAAAATAACTATTACAGTTTTCATAAAATGTGCAATAATATGTATAAAAAAAATCTCGTTTTAAGATTTTCCCATTTTATTTTGTATTTTTAACCCTAAAGTACGCTTTTTAGGGTTCCGTAGTCAACTAGGAACCCTTATAGTTTCGCCATGTCTGTCTGTCCGTCCGTCCGTCCGTCCGTCCGTCCGTCCGTCCGCGGATAATCTCAGCAACCGTTAGCACTAGAAAGCTGAAATTTGGTACCAATATGTATATCAATTACGCTGACAAAGTGCAAAAATAAAAAATGGAAATAAATGTTTTATTAGGGAACCCCCCATACATGTAAAGTGGGGGCTGATATATTTTTTTATTCGAACCCCAACGTGTGATATATTGTTGGGGTATTTAAAACTGAATAAGGGTTTACTAAGATCGTTTTTTGATAATATTAATATATTCGGAAATAATCGCTCCTAAAGGAAAAAAAAGTGCGTCCCCCCCCCTCTAACTTTTGAACCATATGTTTAAAAAATATGAAAAAATCACAAAAGTAGAACTTTATAAAAACTTTCTAGGAAAATTGTTTTGAACTTGATAGGTTCAGTAGTTTTTGAGAAAAATACGGAAAACTACGGAACCCTACACTGAGCGTGGCCCGACACGCTCTTGGCCGGTTTTTTTTGTTCCATAAATGAATTCCACGTTCTTCATTTATCCGAAAATGATATATCGCATGTCCAATTTTGTATAGTTTCAGAGAAGTATGGTCTCAAAGGAAGCGCGGAGGCGCCAGCCTTCCCCCCCTCCTCCCTCCTAAATTAAGGGGGGCTCTCGATGCCTCCCGATCTTTGTCTACTCAGGGCCACCCAAGGAACAACTGTGCCAAGTCTCAGTGCTTAATCATAAAATGCAGGGTTCCCATACAAGACATAGCAATAGCCTCCCCAGTATACAACTATGAACAAATGAGTTCTCATAAGTATATTATGCTCGTAGTTATAAATTTCTGGTGGCTTTAACTGAGTAACACGTGGTAACACTAAAAGGACGACGCTATTTTTTTACTGTCGAATAATATTGACGGCCTAAACTGCTATGACTCTAATATACGAGTATGTAATTTCACTCATTTTCAGATCATTATTGGAGGTTGGAGTAATAAAAAAAGTGTGATCAGAAAACACGTCTGTAACATACTTCAGAAAGATGAGGCCCAAACCCCCCAGATATTGAACAACAAAGAGTTCCGCGAGTTCTGGCTTCAGTGGGATAATGGCAATGTCTTGGTTGGTCGCGAAGGCGAAGCCGCACCTTTCCTGGTGTGGCAAGATCCTGATCCCATGACCGTTGCTTATGTAGGCGTGCGGACAACATTGGGCTCTACGGGCAATTGGGTGTTAGCAAGTGAGTATAGGCACAGTATAAGGACGACTCGGTAGTTAATATCTGGCAGCGGCGGCACGATCGGTATTTGGCTCACTCGCACGCGTAGCGCGACTAGCGCGCGACCCGGGCAGCGCCACTTAGCGCGGTGCGTACTGACGCGACCGGCATCATCCGGTTCCGCATATAACTCTCTGCACCGCGCTGCGTTGGGGCTGCGTGCGAGCGCTACTCAAGGGCAAACAACATTTGTTAGAAGAATTATTACTGGTTTTGTACTGTTGTATTGGTCACCTGTAGGTTTATGATGACTGCAATTTTATGACTTATATAATTATGCGGATAAAGTATACATATGTAGGTAGGTAGTAGCTCCAAGAGTTAAACATTCCGAAAACCAGACTGGACTGAACGAGTGGTTTTGCCCAAGCATTAAAGGAATTCAATGTTTTCCTTGCGCTTCGAGCTTGCCATGGCGCTAGAAATATTTATACACTTTTGTATTACCTACACCAATAATCTATAATGGAAAAATGTTAAAAGAAAAGGATCCATCCTATAAAAATTGCCATTTAAAAATAGTTATTTGTTTTACAAGGGGGCAAAGTTGTTGTTTAACCGCACGTGCCAATATTGATACCCGAACAAGGGAAAGATTCCAATATTGAACCGCGAGCGCAGCGAGTGGTTCAAAAAGTGGAATCTTGAGCGTTGCGAGGGTTTCAAGGCACGAAGGTTAAACAAACTTTGCCACCGAGTGAAACACAACATTTTTCACCACACCAACACGAACAAAATACTGACTCTAAAACATCAAATTAAATCAAATCCATTAATTTATTAGATTTTTATGATTCAAAATCATCATTTATAGGTAAATTCTACAAGCCAGCTTAAGACATCAAGTTAAAATTTGTATGAAACTACTTTGCACTCTTGTGAATAAAATGCAATTTTGCTATCTGTTTTCGAATAGCAAAGTAAGCCTTTATTAGTTGGTGTGGTGAAAATGACTTTTCCATTTGACTGAAGCTCAGAATTATATTGACATTGTGGATTGGATCCTTTTCGTTTAACTACGTTTACAGTTACACTCAATCAAAATAACCTATTCGTATTTTTTCAGGTGGTTCTAATAAGGGCGGCGATAGCATTGGTAAGAGTAAACAGCATTTTGTGTACAATTGATAATAATAACACGTGATCAAAAGCGATTTGTTTAAAAGACTACCAAAATATGAGTACGCCTAACATAATGACTTGAATGAAAATTAGCATGGGACATAGGTACCTACCGTCGTGAGATATCTGCCGTCACCTGGCTTTATAATAGTTGAAATAATCCCTAGTTTTTAGTGCAGGTTCCACAAAAACTAAATTGAATTACATCGGCATCGTATCAGTATTGCGATACAGCGAGGAAATGTTGAATTGCTTTATGCCTCACGGGCCTATTTTACCTCTAGATACTTACCCCCTTATTCATAAACGTCCTCTAAAGTTATCAAGCTGATAAATTGCGTTTGTCCCTTTCCGACGTATTGGTGTGATAGAAAGGGACAAACTAACTTTACCGGCTTGATAACTTTAGTGTACGTTTATGAATAAGGGGGTTATAAGTTAGCTTTTGGTTGAACTTGAATCCACGTAAAAGTAACGTGAGTCACGACCTTATTGAGTGATTATTTGAACTACAGCTGCAAATGAAAGGTTCTATGTATATATAGGGACAGTAATACTTATTTAGAGATAGGTTATCACTTGAACTTGCATCTTGAATAAATGGAACATGCCACAAAATCATGATTCATATTATCTACTCTTGTTGCGGATTGACCCTTTTAAGTTTTATGCTTAGTCTTAACTAAATCTAATAAGTCTTTTTTCGTCAAAACTGCACTAAAATAACTAGGAGGTAATTTCAACTTCCATAAAGCCTACTGAAGATATACTAGACGAAGAGATGGAGTTTTACGGCACCCAACATTTTAGAATACCTATTACCAAGGTCAAAGAGATTAGGCGCATTTCATTAGGTAACCAGATGAGATACTAAATTATGAATTGTAGGCCTTTGGGAAGTAATTACGTTACAATATAGAATTAGATGGAGTTAGACTTTTTTTTAATTGTAGACACGTGTTAGTATTATCTAAATAAAGGGACTGGACGAAGGTTTACTTCATTTGAATAATTTTGAGAGAATTTTCATATTATCCGTTTCGGAATCAGATGTTGGAAGTATTTTAAGGGGCAGATGTATAAAATGGCACATTAAATATTTATCATATTGACCCTACAATCCCTACGTCTCATATCGGTTATGACTACAGTCTTATTTTATATATTATATTATATAAACAAACTTAGATATTATTTAAATTTGTTCATGCAAGTAATTAAATATTTTGGAAAAATAGCGCTAATGTTTCAGATGTAGCAACACCAAACGACGAGAAGTGGCAATTTTTCCCCATAATGGGTGATTCGCTGACGATCAAAGTCCGTGCAAGCAACGATGCTAATATCGGTTTGTCTTCGCACCCGAGGGAAACTGATCCGTTGTACGAGGTATCTACTTAGTTGATTCCTTAATAGTGGTTCATCATCAATATCATCATCCTCCTTGCGGTATCCCGGCATTTGCCGCGGGTCATGGGAGCCTGGGGTCCGCTTTGACAACTAATCCCAAGATTTGGCGTAAGCACTAGTTTTACGAAAGCGACTGCCATCTGACCTTCCAACCCGAAGGGTAACTAGGCCTCATTGGTATTAGTTCGGTTTCCTCACGATGTTTTCCTTCACTGAAAAGCGACTGGCAAATATCACATGACATTTCCCACATAAGTTCCGAAAAACTCATTGGTACGGGGGGCTAAACTACTGTACAAGATTTATACTAAGGAATGTATGTATATTGACTAACTTATTGCTACTGTATAATGTTCGCGAACGTATGGAGCGCCATAATCGCTCAGCAACTAAGCTCCTTAAAATAAAGTATTTGAAACGCCATGTGTTTTGTGTAGATTCGAGAAATAAATCGGACTGTAGAGAACCAGAAAATGTGACCTAAAGCAAATTGACTGTATCTATAAAAATAAAATAATTGTAGTACTACTTAGTAAATAACATACGTAGAACAAAAGAATAACAAGTAAAATCTCTGTCAATAGAAATTGTCAACAATGTAAACAAACCATTATATAAAATATCAATATTTTAGCACAATTTTATTATTTTAAAGGTTGAGGATCATAATGTGATATGAATTGATTAAATAACACATGGATTTAGCCAGTATCTGATGAGTTAGAATGGATATTAAATACATTTTAACTACAAGGTTTGTTTACCTACATTGTTCACAAGTTCTATTGACAGCGACTTTAACAGGGAAAAAAACAGTAGTCATCGGTACTTCCAATGAGTTAACTATTAACACAGCATGTTAGGATGAATACTAAGCGGGAAGACTGCATGAAAACTGAGATCTCATCAACCAGTCCAACCATAAGAGTACCTAGATTATTTATTTATCTAATTTATGTTACTTTATATGCTGATTGAGAAAAGGGCTTTACAATTAACTTACATTAAGTAAGTGTCAAAACTATGACATGTCAATCACATATCGAACACACAAAGCCCGCCTGTTTCTTAACAGCAATGATGTAACATCTATCGCAGGTGTTTTTCAGAAAAAAGTTACGAATTAAACAAAAACTAATTACTTATGCCATTCTATGTCCTGTAATGGACCTAACTATATGCCGAAGTTAACAGAATTCAATAAAAACACGATGAAAAAAAAAGAAAATTAAAATATAGCGACAGTTAATAAATTTGAACAACAAGGAAATAAAATGTGGCCATAATAATTTCTTGTAGTAAGCATAATGTATCAAAATGTCTCTAGGTCATCCTCGGAGGTTGGAGTAACACTAAAAGCGTGATCAGAAAACATTGTTGCATGAATCCCGATAAAGCTGTAAGTCAGACGAACGGGATACTGAACAGCGGAGAGTCCAGAGGGTTCTGGTTGAATTGGGACAAAGGCAACTTCATGGCAGGCCGGGAAGGCGAGACGAATCCCTTCATATTGTGGCAAGACCCTGACCCGGCTCCTGTGGCGTTCATAGGCGTACACACTGGATTTGGTTCTACTGGAGTCTGGGATATTGAAAGTATGACATTTGTTAATCCACGAAACTATTTTCACAAGCTTTTATTCTACTTGCCTTGTTAGTATGTTAGTTTGGGTCAAAACGTAGAAACTAAATTTCACCCACTTCCTGGTTTCCGATTGAGATGAAATTTTGCACACATATGTAGGTACATCACGTGACAAGGCAATATTATGGTATCATGGAGCTGATCTGATGATGGTGCAGAAAGGTGGTCATAGGAACTCTGTTATGAAACGTCATATCCCCAAATCCCCATCGAGTAAGGGGTTTTAGAAACGTCTCGGAGAGTAGTAGATGAGTGTTGAAAGAAAGGTACAGTCAGCGATAAATAAAATATTGTGCCAAAAATGAAATTTTTGCAAAAAAACTTTATTCGTCATTGCTTGTGTGGGACTACTTAAACTCAATTGAAATCCTGACACAATAGGACTGTGACTTGCACTGTAAAATTTATGATTCTGAATCCTGATTTGAGAAATGGCAACCCTTCGTATCGTGGTGGAACCTTTTTATTAAATAATTTCGATTTCTATATGGTATTTAAATGAATGGTTGTTTTGTATGTGTGACGAAGAGTATTTTTAATACCTACACGGAAAATTTCTTTCAGATGTTTCTGCAAAGGACGTCATAGTCTCAAATAGTAATGGTAAGATAATTATTACAAAATTGCCTTTGTATTCTGTTGTACTCATACTTAGTATTCTGTTCCTAGTACATCTGTACATATACAGGGTGAATAAATTATGACAAATGGGCATCACATTCTTTTAAGTGATAATTAATTAACTAATTCATTATTTTAGATGAGGGCAAGTGCGTCGTGGTCTTTTTTAGCAGCAGTATCCAAAAATAGTCACTAATCACGATTATAAATCACCGCGTATTATCACAATTTTTAATTTTTCCAATTAAGATTTATTGAATGCGTAGAATACGTCATATGTACGCATTAAAATATAATAAGAAGTACCTAAAATAAGAGGAGCCGAGGTTAACAAACATATTATCTGAGGCTTCTTGTTTCTCTGAAGCGATGCCAAGTTGACTATCGATACATCGAGGTGCTAAAAAGCCTGTATGACGCCGCAACTATGTCCGTCCAAGTACAGAACAGTCAAACAAGATCGATTCCATTAAATCGAGGAGTAAGGCAAGGGGATGTTATATCCCCGAAATTGTTTACGAATGTATTGGAAGACATCTTTAAGACTTTAAACTGGAACAGACGGGGCATAAATATAAATGGTGAATACATCTCGCACTTGAGGTTTGCAGATGATATCGTGATCATGGCAGAATCGCTGCAGGAAGTCCAAGAAATGCTGCACAGCCTAAATGTAGCCTCCCAACGAATTGGTCTCCGGATGAACCTGGACAAGACGAAGGTCATGTTTAATGATCTCGTCATTCCGGAGCCAGTAATCATCGACGGCACGCCTCTCGAAGTTGTCAAGGAATATGTATATCTTGGGCAGTTAATGCAGTTGGGTAGATATAACTTCGGAAAGTAAGTCGATAGGAGGGTCCAGTTAGGTTGGGCAGCGTTTCGGAAGTTACACCACATATTTTCGTTAGATATACCACAGAGCCTAAAGACGAAAGTTTTCGACCAGTGCGTCCTTCCTGTTATGACGTACGGATCCGAGACGTGGACTCTGACTGTGGGGCTAATCCACAAGCTTAAAGTCGCTCAACGTGCTATGGAAAGAGCTATGCTTGGAGTCTCTCTGAGGGACAAAATTCGGAACGAAGTGATCCGCCAGAGAACCAAGGTGACCGACATAGCTCTGAAAGTTAGTAGGTTGAAGTGGCAATGGGCTGGCCACATATGTCGCAGAACCGCTGGAGCAAGCGTGTTCTGGAGTGGAGACCGCGTCTTGGTAAACGTCCATGGGCGGCGGTGATCGCTTACCATCAGGCGACCTGTCTGCTCGTTTGCCTCCTATCCCATAAAAAAAAAAACGTAGTGTGGGACACACTCTGGCTAGATGATTGCATAGGGGGACGGAATGATTTGCATAGGGGGGCTGGCGGAAACTGGATGCATAAAGCAGCAGACCGGACTCTGTGGCGTACCTTGGGGGAGGCCTATGTCCAGCAGTGGACTGCAGCGGGCTGATGATGATGAGGCTTCTTGTTTACTGGCCAAAGTATGTATCTGTATACTATTTTTCTGTTCGACGGAGCCAGGAAGCGGTAACTTCGTTTAGCGTAGTGACCTGAAATGTCACTCTTTCCTGCCGGAGGACAGAAAAATAAAATAAGGATATCATCTAGACAGCTTGTGTGGCTGAGGTTTCATCAAAAAATTGCTTTAGATACGTGTAATGCGACCTGTATTTCTGACAAATAAAAATAAGTTAACCCATGTTAGTTGATTCTTCCAGAAACCATATCGAAGCCAGCGGTGTGCGCAGCGACACTAACACGCCTTCGTCACGGCGACGCATGCGCAGGGCAGACTGTCTTTGAGGAAAACTTCGACTAAGGTAATGGCGCCTATTAACGTGGTACTTAGGCAGATTTCAAAAGATACCAAAAAATTAAGGGTATCAAAGCTCATTAACGACCACAAATATTTTTTTTATGGAAGAGTATTTATTGAACTATTAGTTTTGAAGAGTTTTAGGATCATTTTAGTTTATTATATGTCATAAAATGATTATTGAAGCCAACATACCTAAATTTTCTATTACCGTGGTAATGAACAGGTTGCAGTTCTATTAACGCGAATTGAGATTTCATTACCGAGGGTATGAATGACAGTGTTTTTCTGCCATCGGTAAATAGAAACCCATCTCAAAATTCGGAGCTTAATACCGACGGTTGAATATACAAATTATGACAAATATATATACCTATACTATCCTCCTTTATGAATACCCACAGAAGACTCAGTTTCACCTAAGAAATTTGTACTTACGGTACACTAAATGTCATATTTTGATACAAGACTAATATGTCGCTCGGTAATAGATACTTCTATAGGAACCCATTACCGACCCAAACAAATATTGCATGGATCGGTAATAGATTCTTATATATTCTATTACCGAGGGTTATCTGATCGTACCATCGGTAATAGGCATAAATTGGAGTATTATAAAATCTAATTCCGACCCATAAAAATAAAGTCATACAGATGTATTTTCATTACAAATCAAAATAAAATATTGCAACCTTATATTAAAACCAAGTTTACATAACTGGTAAGTAAGCATCAGACTTTATGTCAATGTTTAAAAAAATTGACAAATTAACGGTTTTCATAGAAACTACGAAATCAGTCATGAAGTTTTTGCTAAAAATTAAGGTTTTGTTGAATAATTTTCATACCGCGTAAATAGTTCTTTGATAGCGTGAATAGATCAAGATTGAAACAACTGTAAGACATTATATAACTGATCACATATACTTAAAATAAAGCAAAAAGAACTAATATCACTATTTTAACTATTACCGTGGTATACCACAGTAATAGAATCTACTCACGAAATGGCGCCTTTCACCGCTGTCTTTTAATTTCCACTTTAAACACATTTCCAGGCTAAAAAATACGTAAAAAGTACTCAGAAGTCATGTAGAAAACTATAAACAATAATTTGAAATGCATAACTTTCACCTGTTTGCCATAATTATTACGTAAACTACTAAATGAGATTGGAGTTCACTTATGTTTAGCGTCACACGTCAGTATGACACAACCTCTTCTCGCGGCCCCGTGGCAAAAACTGTCAAATAGCGAGCGTCTTCTTTCATTCACACTCTCTATCGCCTATATGTGCGTTAGTCAACTAAACAGGCTTCCTTTGTGTGAGTAACTTTTTTTAAGAAATTGGTCGGTTTGCCTATAAAATGCGTATTTGCAAATGCGGCGGTAATGGACGTCGATTTCGATACCCGCGTTGATAGCCGCCGTTACCTTACCTGCGCCATGACATTTGGGAAGTGCAGCATTACGTGCCGGTCGACCACCCTGTAAGTACAGGGCAATTCTGTACTTACAGCGAGCAGTGAAATAGCATGGAGAAATTGTGAATGAGTCCACTGACAAACTCGCCATGCACTTTTGAAGAACACACTGTAGATACAAGGAATTTACGTATATCTCTATTTGGCGGCCTAACTATCATGATCATCATTATCATCATAATATTTAAGAATAGGGCTCTTGTCGGTAGAGCATGTCAGTCCTCTGTCTTCCCCTTGAAAGCCTGATATTAAAGTATCACCTGTCCCGTGGTTTATTATTATTATTGATTTTGCAGGAGCTGCCATTCGTATCGTATCAGCGTTCTACTGTGTCCGTGACGAATGGCTACCTTCGAATTGCCCCGAGTCTCCAGCAAAATCAGCCAGGTTTTACGCATTCCAGCATGTTTGAGGCCTTGAATTTATATAAAGGGTAAGAATCATTTACTTAATGGTATTCGGGATAAGAGTTCGTACCCTATCTTATGCACATTCATCTGAGACAGTCATTGCCGGCCGCTCTCTGGGTCTATTTGCGTTCAAAAGTCTAGTGGACCATGAAAACTCTATTACATATTTTGTACTCGTATGTTGCAAAAAACAAACTCCTTTTCTTATTTTAGTTGCACGTCGGGACAGTCCAGTTCATGCCACTTAGAAGCCAGTGACGGGTCTTCAGTTATCCCCCCCGTGATTGGAGGCCGCATTAGCAGTAGATCAAGTTTTGGTTTCACTTATGGCATTATCAGCATTCGCGCTAAACTGCCTCAGGGAGACTGGCTTTACCCAGGTTTGTTCCTCATACATGCTCGTTGGTTTCGGGTACTTCTGACCTGGGTTTGTAGTTTTTCATAGAGTAAAAGAATAAAGTCAATAAGATAAAAACAGGTTAGTCTAATGAATAAACCGCTGGTTTGTTACAGAAATATTATTGGAATCTTCCTCTAAGAAGTTTGTATACGGTACAAAGAATTCTGGAATGTTGAAGATAGCGTGCGCCCGGGGTAATAAAGAACTGATGAAAGGATCCACTCAGTACGGGAATAAGGTATTCGTAATAATTAAACTTAGGTACCTATTTATTTTACATCGGTAGATTAGCGACGGCTCACTTCCACTGCCGAAAGTCTATGTGACAACCGCTTTCTAAAAAAATAAAACTATAAGAAGTAAGACAGTTAAACATAAATCACTGATCAGGGTTAACATAAATAATATGAACATTCACTGAAGTCTCCTAAATAAGTTGACAAAGATTTTGACAGACACATTTACTTACCCCTTGCAAAGTTCAAAATCGTTGACAACGTAAATATCTTTATAAACTGATTCTGCCTATGAGATTCGACGAATGTGATAAGGTTGTCTACCACAATATTTTTACTGTGTATTTGAGGTGCTGTACAGCGGCCCTGTTATCGACACAAAATGTCACGACTCACTGCTGGTCACACAAACCTCACACAAGTTTTGGGGTGACGGTTTCCATGTGTATTCCTTGAAGTGGACGCCAGGTAAGGGCCACAAGGATTACAACCACGAGTTTCCTAATTGAGTTTCTTTTATTATTTTCATAATGCTCCATAAACCATAAAGCAATATGGGCACACTTCTTGTGCTCAGCTCAGCTCAGCAAATTCTACGCTAGCGCGAAACGAGTATTCAACCCACAATGGTCGGCAATATGTTTGAAGTGGTCGGTTTTAGGGTTCCGTATTAATCCATTTTTCATATCATTCATCTTTACTTTCTTTCTGCAGATAATTTGATTTTCTCTGTGGACGGTAAAGAATACGCTAGCGTCGAGTCCGATAGCGATGGTTTGCGTGCGCGTCTTCCGAAGACCTGCGCTGGACCTCACGAAGCAGACTTAGCGCCTTTCGATAACCACGTGAGTAGATTTGTCTCCCTATTTATATAACTTTGGCGGGAAACAAGCATACGGCCTCGCCTGATGGTAAACATGTCTTCGTAAGCTGCCGTTGCCAAACTTACTCAGTGCTCACCGGAAGGATCACAACCCTATGTAATACTCATAGCTTTATCTTACCCCTCATAGAAACCCGTTTAATCTTATCCCAAGTCACCTTACAATGATTTTCTTTGCGAATTCGAGACAGGCTATCAAAGAAAAAACTTATTTTAGTTTGAGCAGAGATTCGACGCGACTTGCTGATTAAAACAGCACCCGAAGATAATTTTACACTTCCAATTTTAATTTCTGTTATAATTTTTCGTAAGTCCTATCCACCGAACCCAGCAACAACTTCATAAAAATAATTTTTAAGAAAAAAAATCCGCCGCCTTTGGGGTTCTGGTGAAAGCTACTTGCTAATGTTGGATTATGTAGAAATGTGTAGGTATTTTTTTTAACTGCTTTTAATGCTTTAATTATTTGATGGCAACAAAAATCAATATACGTATACCGTTAAGGTTTGAGGAGTTTCCTCAATTCCTCATGAATCCGATAATAAGAAATCGAAGCTTGACAAAATTTGACTCGAAAAGTCAATATGCTTAACAAATATAACTAAATAAATGTTACTGTTCTGAACTTAAATGCATGCTGTTCTTATAAAAATACCAAAGTCACTTTAAGTGTGCCGTTCAGATTTGAGGAGTTTGGTTCTGACCATCATCTGCAGTTCCACTGCACCAAATGTCACTATTCTGGACGTAAGTGCATGCTGTTCTTATAAAAATACCAAAGTCACTATAAGCGTGCCGTTCAGATTTGAGGAGTTCCGTTCTGACCATCATCAGGAGTTCCACTGCACCAAATGTCACTGTTCTGCACGTAAGTGCATGCTGTTCTTATAAAAATACCAAAGTCACTATAAGTGTGCCGTTCAGATTTGAGGAGTTCCGTTCTGACCATCATCAGCAGTTCCACTGCACCAAATGTCACTGTTCCGTACGTAAATGCATGCTGTTCCTTTAAAAACATAAAAATCGCTATATGTATGCCTTTCAGGTTTGAGGAGTTCCTTCAATTTCTCCAGGATCCCATCATTAGAACTGGGTTCTGAGAAAAATGGGACCAATCTGTATGCATATACATTAATCAAAAATTTTTTTTTCAAAATCGGTCCAGTAACGACGGAGATATCGAGGAAAAAAACATTAAAAAAAAAGTACAGACGAATAATAGAGAACCACCTTCCTTTGAGAGATTTGAGGCGGCGGTTAATAACACATGCCTTCTCTTTCAGTTCTTCATAACTCTGGGGCTGGCGGCCGGTGGTCACACAGAATTCCCTGACGGGTGCGTTACGAAGGACAATCACCCAAAACCGTGGAAAAACCAAGCGTCGAAGGCAACCCTAAACTTCTGGAAGGACAGCGACGTGTGGCAAGACACTTGGGAACGACCCGAGATGTTGATTGACTATGTGAAAGTGGTTGCATTGTAAATTATACATGTATCTGGAAATAAATATTTTAGCCAATAATATTTTTCTTTTAAGTATGACACAAGTGATAAACCTTTCATGTATGCGTAGCATATTAGGAATTAAGCCGAAAGAGATTCTTTCACCGAGATACAACTGTCGTATTGGCGATCATGATGTCTGCTCTCATGCGGTCCTTTTGGTAATGTAGGTAGGAATTCTGAAAGGCGGCTTTTTGTGAACATCAAAACAGTGAACCTTCTATACTTGTACTATTATTTAGGTAGTCTGTAGTTGTCTACAAATACCGTCCTTTGAACTACTAAAATTTACTAGGTACCTAATACGAACTAAAGTTATTGACTTTAAAAACTTTCCTTTTCTGAAGATCCCACGATTCCCACGCAATTCCGGTACTTTGTTGAAGTATGTACTGAAATACATGTCCATGTCATGTCACGTCCACTTGTCTCTTTATCGCTTAAAAGTTTTTTCTCTACTAAGTAAATGACAATTAAATGACCTCCAAGCTCTATTGAATTTAAAGTCACATGAGATGTCCTATCACTCCTTTTCATTTTGGCGTTGGTTTTAGGGACACCCGGTCCTGACACTGTCTGAACTAGCATGACAAATACGACCGTTTCCGGAAAAATACGAAGGAAAACCTTTTCGCATTACATTTGTATATGCTTGAAACAGAGATACTTAGCAAATCAAGGTTCTTTCAGCCCCAATTCACGATTAATTAGGTCATTGCCTGCTATATTCCGACAAGCAAGCAAATAGTGTCCCGGAGACTCCATCCCACTGGAACACACGAAATGTTGTGTATCTGCACCGGATATGCTGGGCTGCTATATCTGTTTTGCTTCGGGCGATCTCGGCTCCGTTCCTGTCCTTAGCCAAAAATACAAGTCTTTGAAACTCCATAGGGAATAGATTTTATTTATCTTTAGGTATTATCAAAGAGGATCGAGTATTACTCTTATAGAGAGTTACTGTCAAAGTAATATGTGTAATCACAGTGCATAGACTGCCATCTCTCGACACAAGCTTAAAACTTTTGAACCTCAGTTTTGACAATTTGGCCCATATAGCCGAGCGTCCTCCAAAGGTGCAACGCCATCTAGGTCATCGTACCTTTTTCTGTATGTTTCTGAGGTACTTACGTTTTTTTTTCTTTTTTTTCGTAGACTTTATCAGCTGTTAGGTATATATATCTTTAGTATTATTCTACCTGTCTGTATACCTACTCTAATTGCGTATCGTGGAGTGTTAACGATTGTACTCTTTTCTAGAAGGCCATGTTTCAGATTATATCTACCTACCAGTTAAGAGTTTACCTCTAGTGCAGTGTTTTTCAAAGTGTGGGTCGTGACCCCCAGGGGGGTCGCGGCACTTATCCTGGTGGGCCACGAAGTTAAGGTTTAAGAGAAACTTTATGACAGGCTTGTTTTGATTTTTACTAACTTAAAAAAGTCAAATTCTTATTCCTTTTTTTTATATCGACCATTGTTGAAAATGTCAGCTCGCATAAATATGAAGTAGCAAAAAAAAACGGAAAAGTTTGCTTTAACTCATTATAACATTTTTCAACTCACTAACTCGGAAAGGACTTTTTTATTCTTTAAAAACAGATAGAAAAATCGCATTTTATCCACAAGAATGCAAAGAATATTTGAAATCCGAACGTGTCATTTTTTAAATAGTTACTTTTTTAAATACAATTTCCTGTAAAGGCATGTCCCAGACAGGACAATTTTCTCCCTGTGCTTAAATTGTCTTAACAAATCATGTGATGCGTACGTAATAGTATTTTATACAATCGTGATATAATACAAAGCTTTTCAGTCGAGTACCATGTTTAGGCCACGAAGCTTGCTGAGTGGCCTAATAGTACGGTACGAGAGTGAAAAGCTTAATTATGTCACTATTGTATACAATACTTTTTCTACGAGTCATCATCTTCATCATCAATGGACGGAAATATCATCATTCATGCAAGTTAAAATTAATTGTTAATAGAGTCGTTCACCGTTGTATCAACATCGAATTACCTAGCTACCAATTGTTTGTAATAACCGTCTCTGATTGGCCGATAACGCGACAGATAAAAAAAAATGTGTTTCAGATGCAGAAAAATTTGCCAGGTATCGCAAATTAGTATAGAAATTGTATGAAGTTCTATTTTTGAAATTATTACAGTTAACTATATAAAGTCAACTATAATGAGCTTATTATAATTGAGTCGGAACTGCCATAGAGTTTAGTGAGGTGAAAAGTTATGTGTTATACACGGGATGCAAAGTTAGAGGTATTTTACCTCGTGTGTATTGCAACACTCTCTACGCTCAGGATTCTATTTTTGAACTACTCGCTTCGCTCAGGATTCTATTTTCGAACCTTGAATTTTGTATTCCACCATAAATTGTTATTTCCTGAACACAAATGAAGCTCGGTTTGTTATTTTTAGCTGATTGTATTTGTGACTTAAGTCTTAACAGAGTTAGCTTTATAGCAAAAATAATTTCTTGGACGTTTTTCCTGTTATGTGGTCTCGGAAGTAAAATCAAATAAATGTCGTATGGCAGATGTTTATTTTAATTCCATCTTGCTCCCACTTACGCATAACTGAATGTGCCAGATAGGGACACAAAGTACTTGTTTTGTTTAAGATCCACAACCTAAGACTCATCATACCCCCCTTCCCCCTCTGAAACTGGTATACCTTGTTAAATTGAACGCAAGCGTCGATACGACTTCATTTTATAATTTATATGTTATTGTGTATTTAAGGCCATCTCTTTCACATCTATAAATAAGAGCGAGCGAGGCACATAATGTAGATAAGTGATGTTTAAATGAGATCAATTCGGCCTCAAACCGTATGTCCAAAACAACCTCAAAGTTGACAAAGTAACTTCTGTAGTGGTTTACATCCACTAAGTTAACGTGGACGTTATAAGACAAGTATCGGTTTAAGTAAAATGTTTTTGGCTAAACTAAATTAGTAACCTTTGAGACTTTGAATGGAAGAATTGTTTAAACTGTAGTTTGGTTTAGTTAGTGACATTAAAAAATGTTTTTGATACAATGTGTAGCGGTTTTTGCGATACTGCATTTTGTAAGTGCTCAAAAAGGTAAATATTGATTTTTTTTATTTTATAATTAAGTTTTCCGTGAAATTCGTCATCTCTGTCTACCAAATTATAGCAAAAAAAGGTTTTGCAACACATTTTTTTAAATTCTTTTTTTAACATACCTATTATTTTTAATTCCGATAATGAAGGAAACTTATACAGTAATAAACTACATATACTTAGGTTAAATAAGAAAATAAAGATGTGGGTACATATTAACTATTATAATAACTTAGTTTGTTTATTAAATATATTTACCGCCGAAGGAGAGAAGGCTTACCGCCTTGCACCACGGTTCAGGCCCCGTAGCCGAATGGCATTTCTCCGACGCCAAACGAAAGCGATACGCCGCTGGCTCTGTCGCGCCAATACGCAAGCGCGATAGAGATAGATATCTACTAGCGCTTCGTTTCGTGAGCGTTTCGTGAGCGTTTGTGCCATTCGGCTAGCCACCCAGAAATGCAATTCATCCGAGGGGTAATGTCCTATCAGTTGAACTACGGCCCATTTCTCAAAACAGTTACAAGCGGAAGTCTCTTTCCAACTTGTCATATTAGACATTGACAACCACTTGTAAATTGTAACTTGTAGCTTCGAGAAATGGCCCCCTGCCCCTCTAGCACAACTTGCCTTGTCGCGCGCGAGTTCATACTTGAAGTCGCGTTTGATGTATATATGGACTCGCGCGCGACAATGCAAGTTGTGCTAAAGGGCCTGGTGCAGGTGATGATGATTGATTTGCATACAATTTATTAATAATTAACAGCGTGCGTAGCCGAATGGCATTTCTCCGACGCCAAAGGAAAACGAAACGCCGCGCCAGGTTAGTCTGGCTCTGTCGCGCCAATACGCACGAGCGATAGAGATAGATATCTACGAGCGTTTCGTTTCGTTAGCGTTTCTTGAGCGTTTGTGCCATTCGGCTACGCACCCTGGTGACGGAAGAGCTGGCGCCTTCCTCGCACAACGTATCAGCATTGCGATACAGCGAAGAAATGTCGCCGTATCCTTGGTACAATGCCTCAAGGGCCTATTTTAGACATTAGCCAGCTTTTAAGTTTAGTCTTAGTTTCTTACATTATTATGTAAATATGTTCGTGTAAATAAAGACTTATTATTTATTAATAATAAGATAATAACTCACAGGCGATATGCATGCTATTGTGTGATATCTGTTGAATGTAGGATACGTTAAGTTGAGTTATATATTCTTAAGTTTTCATTATAAAATCTTATTCCAGAAATATTTACGGGCGACAACGTCAACTACCAATTCTTCCCCGTGAAAGGTCGCACCTCGGTATCATTTAAAGTGGACGCTCGCAATGATGCCCACGTCGCTCTCAGCACTCATCCTCAGTTCTCCGTTCCTATGTATGAGGTATGTATGAGCGTAGGGAAGACCGAGGTCAGTTGTGATAGAGGTGAGCTATGACAAAGTAGATTTTTAGGAACTTATTATCTATCACCACGCCGCGTTTGCTAGATCAAAACCTAAAGTAAAAAAACAGCGCTTTCCAAAAATCAACCCTACACTGAGCCTGGCCCGACACGCTCTGCCAAGAGTTTTTATTTATTAGAACTTATACTACCTATGGTATGAGATTATTTAAATTCTTCTAAAAAAACCATCCGTCTATATTATTTTAAAATGTGAGTTATTCGTACACACCCTCATGATAAACGACGAATGAGACCTTTGACAAGACAACGACACACGTACTAAAGGTTCAATTAACAACTATAATTATACTATCTCTCGAAGTCATAGGCTACTATTAGAACTAATTGTAATTTAGGTTAATGTCGTTAGAGAATACAATATGCTTGCTATAGCAACTACCTATATTATAGAAGTTGAGAATTTGAGAGTAAACTTCATGTTGTGAATAACTGCTAATGAATTGTTATACTTATTAGGTATCATTTCATACCTGAACTTTTATGTAAGGTATACTTTTTATAGGCGGAAATATTTTGATGATGATGACAGGCTGGCCATGTAATAGTTACCCCTACCTACTTCTCGTTGACTTATAAAGTACAACGAAATGTGTTAAATAATATTGTCGTATCCAACTAGAACAACATTAAATTTATAGTTACTTGTTTTACAAGTAGGCAAAGTTGCTGTTGTTAACAAGGTTTGCCACTGACTGAAACACAGCATTTTTCACCACACCAACTTTGTAATTTGTTTTTGAAGTATAAAGAGAGCCATTACCAGTTCTGTTAGCGTGGTGAAAAAAATAATATTTTAACTTCACCCCTTTCATTCTGTCTCAAATCACTGGTAACGTCATTCTCAGAGCGAGTTAATTTAATAGTTTAATACCTAGAGCGGTTCGAACGATTTGCAACGCCGCACGTGTCCATAATTTAGGGAAATATAGGATTTTATTAAGTAAAATTTAGCTAACACATTTTTATTATTTTAGGTTCTGTGTCAGCTATATCATCACCTTCTTAAGTATTGATTGCCGCTTATAAACTCTATTTTTCAGTTCGTCATTGGAGGCTGGGGAAACACAAAAAGCGCGTTCAGAAAACAAACCTGCCTGCCACTTGAAAAAGACGAAGTAGCGACGCCTGGCATCTTAAACGAGCAAGAATATCGAGGCTTTTGGATACGCTGGGACGATGGAAACATTTTGGTCGGACGCGAGGGAGAAGACAAACCTTTTATGTCTTGGCAAGATCCAAAGCCTTTTCCAGTGAAGTTTGCTGGTGTGAGAACTAATTGGGGCTCAGATGGGAACTGGAAACTAGCAAGTATGACTCTTAGATCGTTTTTACATTATCCGATCTGATATAGAAGGTAGGACCGATTTCCTACATTATATTTTTCCTATAGTTACCTATACATATAAATATAAATTAATAAATAAATAAATATTGGGGACACCTTACACAGATCAACTTAATCCCAAACTAAGCAAAGCTTGTACTATGAGTGCTAAGCGACGATATACATACTTAAATAGATAAATACATACTTATATACATAGAAAACATCCATGACTCAGGAACAAATATCTGTGCTCATCACACAAATAAATGCCCTTACCGGGATTCGAACCCAGGACCGCGGCTTAGCAGGCAGGGTCACCACCGACTGAGCCAGACCGGTCGTCAAATATAGGCACCATCTTTGACATCCTTTTTAGATTCGGTATCGGATCGGATAATTTGATACTCAGCAAAAGCATCATAAACCTAGTACCCATAGTCATACTTGTTATGGAGAATTTTTGGCCAAAAGCTGCACTTTTGGATGGAAACAAGCCGCTTTGCATGGTGGTAGTAGACATCATAGTAAACGATTTTTTCCGAGGATATCGAAATTTCATCCCTTAGGAAGCCGAGCGTAGCGAGGTGTTTTATGAAAATGAAAAAAATTCTATCTTTTTATTGTATCGTCCGATTTTGACAAATGAAAGGTATTGATTTGTGTAATTTAAAAAAAATACAAAGAAAAAAAATTTGAAAGAAAAGTAAGAAAAAAAATAAAAAAAGTAAATTTACGTCTCGCACTGAATAACTTCAAAGAATGACAGATAAAATGTACAATGTCGGTATACGAGTTTTTTTCAATCGAAGACAGATAAATTTTTAGTTGAAAACTGAAGACCGCATCGAAATCAGATTAGCATGTTTTAAGATACAAGTTGCCAAAGTTGGGGAAGATCGCTTTATATGGCCACTTTGAAATTCCTTTGCCAGAAAGTCAGAAATAATATGTTTTTCTGACACAGAAAAATACATAGTAACAGTACACATCAAAATAAAATTAAAAATTCCGAAGATATTATAATTTCATCCCTTAGAACGACGAGCGTAGCGAGGTCGGTTACGAAAACCGAAAAAAAAATCTCATTTTTTTGTACGTCGTCCGATTTTGACAAAACATGTTTCATTTGAAAGGTATTGCTTTATGTAACTTAAAAAAAAATATTGAAAAAAAAATTGGAAAAAAAATGTAAGATTAAAAAAAAAAAAACATTAATTTTCGTATCACACTGAATAACCGCAAAAAACGGTAGACACGGTGTATAATTTCGATATATGATTTTTTTAAATTAAAGACAAATAAATGCATGATTATAAACTAAAAACCGAATCGAAATCGAATCAGTAGTTTTTAAGATGCAAGTTGTCAAAGTTTGCTTAGTTTGTTTATATGGTCGCTTATAAATTCCTTAGGCAGAAAGTCAGAAACATTATATTTTTCTTACAGTTAAAGGTTCCAAGGGGTGAATTTTTTATATCCTCGTAAAAAAATGTTTATTATGATGTCTATTACCTATACATACTTTTAACTGTAAGAAAAATATAATGTTTCTGACTTTCTGCCTAAGGAATTTATAAGCGACCATAGAAACAAACTAAGCCAACTTTGACAACTTGCATCTTAAAAACTACTGATTCGATTTCGATTCGGTTTTTAGTTTATAATCATGCATTTATTTGTCTTTAATTTAAAAAAATCATATATCGAAATTATACACCGTGTCTACCGTTTTTTGCGGTTATTCAGTGTGATACGAAAATTAAGGTTTTTTTTAAAAAATCTTACATATGTTTTCCAATTTTTTTCAATATTTTTTTTTAAGTTACATAAAGCAATACCTTTCAAATGAAACATGTTTTGTCAAAATCGGACGACGTACAAAAAATGAGATTTTTTTTTCGGTTTTCGTAACCGACCTCGCTACGCTCGTCGTTCTAAGGGATGAAATTATAATATCCTCGGAATTTTTAATTTTATTTTGATGTGTACTGTTACTATGTATTTTTCTGTGTCAGAAAAACATATTATTTCTGACTTTCTGGCAAAGGAATTTCAAAGTGGCCATATAAAGCGATCTTCCCCAACTTTGGCAACTTGTATCTTAAAAAATGCTAATCTGATTTCGATGCGGTCTTCAGTTTTCAACTAAAAATTTACCTGTCTTCGATTAAAAAAAACTCGTATATCGACATTGTACATTTTGTCTGTCATTCTTTGAAGTTATTCAGTGCGAGACGTAAATTTATTTTTTTTTAATTTTTTTCTTACTTTTCTTTCAAAATTTTTTCTGTGTATTTTTTTTAATTACACAAATTAATACCTTTCATTTGAGATACGTTTTGTCAAAATCGGACTACACAATAAAAAGATAGAATTTTTTTAATTTTCATAAAACACCTCGCTACGCTCGGCTTCCTAAGGGATGAAATTTCGATATCCTCGGAAAAAATCGTTTACTATGATGTCTACTATCAACATGCAAAGCGGCTTGCTTCCATCCAAAAGTGCAGTTTTTTTTTCATAACTAGTGTGACTACCATAATTACCCTATTTTAAAACGAAAATAATGTGAATATTGTTTTCCAGATGGCTGGCGCCACGACGGTGGAAATGAACAAAGTATTGGTAAGTACTAGTTCATAAATTCGCAATTACTAGTAAGTGTAAATTGAATAGTGCTTGTTTACATCTAAAATTATACTTTATGAACGCAACGATCTAATTTCACAAGTGTTAGAATAATACCAAGCTAAATTGGTAGCCATTTTGATGTTATTTCAAACTTCAAACTTCTATGAAATTGTTACGCTTACATAACCCGTTGCGCTGGTGGTGCTAGCGAATTTTCATTGTCACCTAAGGTTTTTACGTTCGCTGTTCGCGGTTTTGGTTTACTGTACATCTGGTACAGTAGACCAATTAAAATCCTAGGCTACTAGAACCCTGTCGTAATGACACCGTGCTTTAAATTTGCTACAGAAATCAGTATGACTTTAATTGTGAAAACCTGCACGTTAATATATTGCGATTGGCGACATGTTTCGAGTCATTTGGAGTCTGCAAAGGCTAGACTCCGTCCATATATGGCTCGAAACATGTCGCCAAACGCGATATATTATAGTTAGTACATCCGTATATGTACAATTTGTTTTATTATATTCGTGAAGATGTGATCACGCCCGTGGATGCCTCAGCTCAATACTTCCCGGTGTCTGGTAGCGCAGTGCATTTCGAAGTACGCGCGCGAAATGACGTCAGGGTTGAGCTGACCAGTCAAACTCGCCAAACTGATCCCATGTATGAGGTATGTAGCCATTTGCTTTGAGTAATACTTATATTTTTAATCCTTAAATTGTCACTCTATGACCGCATAGGGTTTTTATAATGAAACTTGGTGTTTTGGGTTCAGTTAGGGTAGATTAACACGTTAAACGCCAATGTAAATTTTGATTACTTTCGTTTGAGCCGCGTTGGTCACCGGTGACCGGCACTAACACTATCTGTTTAAGCCATGGGGGTCACCGGTGACCGCGATGTAGGCTCATCTTTGATCGGCTGTTTTGAACTCACGGACACTATTATATGGGAAAACTCTATTTGACATATACGACGTGACCTCAGAGAATAGTTTGCACGCTTTGGTTCTCGTTTGTACCTATTGATAGACGAGATAGAGCCAGTGCATTCCAATTGGAATGTATCCATTGGTTATTGTAATAAAAACAATATTATATTGTTAGTAAGCATTAATAACCAGACTTATTTTTTACTAAGAAATTAAATAAAACACAAACTTATGAAACGAACAATTTAAAAGTTCAATTTAATATAATACACATACATATACTCTATGTGTATGTGTATGTGTGGCCCCCCACGGCCCTACGCGAAGGAATCACAGATATATAGTAGGTTTTATACTACATATATGGCTACAAACTTACAAAGATATGATATACGTTTTGACACTGTTAACACTCGTATTATCTAAAAAAGAAGTAAATGTATTACTAATATAGGTACCTATTTGACTTGTGAGTTTCCCCCATTATCGAAATCACTAGATTCACTATCAGATTCGATTAAAATACGTCGTCGTTTCCTACCCGTTGTTTGAAAATTACACTCATCTTCAGATTCCGATGGAATATTAACACTGTTGTCCAGAAAAGAAATTTCAATGTTCGCAATTTGTGAAAGGTCCTCGTTAGTCAATTCAAATTCTTCAAAGACCATTTTATTATTCATATTATCACCATAACACTATTATATCTAAATCATATGTACTAAACACAGTCACAAAATGATATGGTCAGATGATTGAGGTGTCATCTTTTCTACAAGAAAGTCCAAGACTAACTGACTTACTTACACAGTTTTGTAGGGAATATAAATACAAAATATTCAATTGAAAAACGTTTACGAGTGTAAAAAATAAGAGCAGTAATAAAAGATAAACGCTGATGTACTTCCCAAAAATGTAATTCCAAACATATGTCGTTGCAAAAATAGCACAAAAGCGTCGGCATAATCAAAGGTACACCGCGTGGCAATAAAAAAATGTATTTACACAAATACACAGGTGTTAGAAAAGAAACAAAAGAA
Source organism: Leguminivora glycinivorella (assembly GCF_023078275.1). Classification (NCBI taxonomy): domain Eukaryota; kingdom Metazoa; phylum Arthropoda; class Insecta; order Lepidoptera; family Tortricidae; genus Leguminivora; species Leguminivora glycinivorella. Next base: position 17,309,066 of record NC_062973.1, read on the forward strand.
GCAAATAAAATGCATTTATAAAGTTTAATTGGGGAAAGGCGTAGTGTTGCAAATGTTGCAATACATACAATACAAACAGATGTGCCGCTGTGGGCGGCACTGTGGCCCCCACGGCCCTACGCGAAGGAATCACAGATTTGTTTCCCCGCAGGCCATGACGGCCACCGGTGACCGGCACTGATATTTACGAGTAATTTTGTAAATTAATAGTTTATTTCATGTGTTGCGTTAATAATGTGAAGTTTATTTTGAGAATTTGACAAAAGATCATCATGTAAAAAATGGTTAAAAATATAAAATTTCATATGGCCTAACTGATACACGAAGTGCCGGACACATGGTGTCCACCATGGCGTTTAACGTGTTAATGGAAACTCTCAAATAACACTATAAACAGGTTACCGCTTTTTTCTTTTTTTTCTGTACTATCATTAGGTATATCATTTTTATCCACGTTTATCCAAATCTGCTCGCATGTCATTCATTGTGTTGCGTACGCACCCCTCGCGGCGTACGTTTGTTAGAAGAGTTATTACTGGTTTACACTGTGGTTATGCTAACTATGAATAAATGAGTTCTCATAAGTATATTATGCTCGTAGTTATAAATTTCTGGTGGCTTTAACTGTGTAACACGTGGTAACACTAAAAGGACGACGCCATTTTTACTGTCGAATAATATTGACGGCCTAAACTGCTTTGACTCTAATATACGAGTATCTCATTTCACTCATTTTCAGATCCTTATTGGAGGTTGGAGCAATACAAAAAGTGTGATCAGAAAGTACGTCTGTAACATACTTGAGAGAGATGAGGCCCAAACCCCCCAGATATTGAACGACAAAGAGTTCCGCGAGTTCTGGCTTCAGTGGGATAATGGAAATGTCTTGGTTGGTCGCGAAGGCGAAGCCACACCTATCCTGTCGTGGCAAGATCCTGATCCCGTGACCGTTGCTTATGTAGGAGTGCGGACAAAATGGGGCTCTACGGGCAATTGGGTGTTAGCAAGTGAGTATAGGCACAGTATAAGGACAACTCAGTAGTTAATCTCTGGCAGCGGCGGCACGATCGGTATTTGGATCTCTCGCACGCGTAGCGCGCGACCCGGGCAGCGCCACTTAGCGCGGTGCGTACTGACGAGACCGGCATCATCTGGTTCCGCATGTACTCTCTGCACCTCGCTTCGTTCGGGCTGCGTGCGAGCGCTACTCAAGGACAAACCGCGCGGCACAAAATTTGTTAGAAGAATTATTACTGGTTTATACTGTGGTATTGGTGACCTGTAGGTTTATGATGATTGCAATTTTATGACTTATATATGCGGATAAAGTAACATATTTCGGTAGTAGTAGCTCCAAGATTTGAACATTCCGAAAACCAGACTGGACTGAACGAGTATAGCTACATACAGAAGTGGTTTTGCCCAAGCTTTAAAGGAATTTAATGTTTTCCTTGCGCTTCGAGCTTGCCATGAGGCTATAAATATTTATACACTTTTGTATTACCTACACCAATCATCTAAATATAATGGAAAAATTTTAAAAGAAAAGGATCCATCCTATAAAAATTGCCATTTAAAAAAATGACTTTTCCATTTGACTAAAGCTTTGAATTATATTGACATTGTGGATTCGATCCTTTTCCTTTAACTGCGTTTACATTCAATCGAAATAACCTATTCGTATTTTTTCAGGTGGTTCTAATAAGGGCGGCGATAGCATTGGTAAGAGTAAACAGCATAAAGTATATGTGTACAATTGATAATAATAACACGTGATCAAAAGCTAATTGTTTAAAAGACTACCAAAATATGAGTACGCCTAACATAATGACTTAGCATGAAAATTAGCATGGGACATAGGTACCTACCGTCGTGAGATATCTGCCGTCACCTGGCTTTATAATAGTTGAAATAATCCCTAGTTTTTAGTGCAGGTTCCACAAAAACTAAATTGAACTACATCGGCATCGTATCAGCATCGCGATACAGCGAGGAAATGTTGCCTTGCTTTATGCCTCAGGGGCCTATTTTAGATACTTACCCCCTTATTCATAAACGTCCACTAAAGTTATCAAGCCGATAAAGTGCGTTTGTCTCTTTCCGACGTATTGGTGTAATAGAAAGGGACAAACTTACTTTACCGGCTTAATAATGATAACTCTAGTGTACGTTTATGAATAAGGGGGTTATAAGATAGCTTTTTGTTGAATACACGTAAAAGTAACGTGAGTCACGACTTCATTGAGTGATTATTTGAACTACAGCTGCAAATGAAAGTTTCTATGCATATATCGGGAAAGTAATACTTATTTAGGGGTGCGCCAAAGTTCTATATGAACTTTGGCGCACCCCTAAATAAGTATACCCTGTACAATGTACATAGATTATTGGATTTATTGGTAGTCCGAAAATGTTTCTCATAAAATGTTACATTTTAATGATCATTATTTATCTTATACTTTTAAACGAGCAATTCTTGTATATTTATTTATTTATTTATTTATTTATTTATATATATATTTATTTACACTGACGATCTCGGAAACCGCTCTAACGATTTCGCAGAAATTTGTTATGTGGGGGTTTTTGGGGGTGAAAAATCGGTCTAACTTATCCTTAGGTCCCGGAAAACGCGAATTTTCGAGTTTTCATGCGTTTTTCTTCGCGCGCCATCTCGTGTGCAGTAGTTGTACTGTTAAGACAGAATTCTTTCGGTTGATGTAAGTACTATTTATTGCAAACACTAGATGGCGACACAGGTCAAGGCTAAAACGAATAGAAAAATACACTATTTGAGTTTTTGTGGCGAAATGCGCGCCATCTCGTGTGGAGTAGTTGTGTTGTTAAGGCTGAGAATTCTTTCGCTCGATGTAGGTACTATTCATTTTTGAACTAGATGGCGACACATGTCAAGGATACGAAACAGAACCGAGCGAAGCTCGGTTGCCCAGATATTAACAATTTTATGTTAATAACTATCGTAACTTCGTTAATGACTTATGTTCATAATGTCGTTCATCATAAATACATTTTATACTAAAGTTAATATTTATATACTTATTGATCATAACGATTGCGAGTAATATAATTTATCGTTATATTATTGATAACAGAACAGAAATCACATGTGACAGAGTCCAGTTAGGTGCGACGACGAGCGTAGCGAAGAGGAGCGTGTTAGGTTGACCGTGAGTAAACCAGAAACGAATTTTTAATGTAAATTGTATATCACTGTAAAAGCTCCAAGCGCGCTTCTATAAATGACACAAGTTTTTCATAGAACTTCCCCAAAACTTTTTAAATAACTTTATGATGAATGATTTCCTAAACACAAAATTATGAATGTTATTTAATATTTGTATAGAAGTTATGATTAAAAATTGTCGGCCAAATTATTATTATGAACAGTGATGGTAGTACTATTTATAATAATGAAACAAAATTATGATAAGTAAAATAATGAGAAATGTTCATTCGGAGCACAAATCGGTATAAACAATAATTTTATAACAAATAATTTTATATGAGCTTTATGCTTAGTCTTAACTAAATCTAATAAGTCCTTTTTCGTCAAAACTGCACTAAAATAACTAGCAGGTAATTTCAACTTCCATAAAGCCTACTGAAGACATATATACTAGACGACGAGATGGAGTTTTACGGCACCCAACATTTTAGGATACCTATTAACAAGGTCAAAGAGATTAGGCGCATTTCATTAGGTAACCTGGGTGCGTAGCCGAATGGCACAAACGCTCACGAAACGAAACGCTCGTAGGTATCTATTTTCATCGCTCTTGCGTATGGGCGCGACAGAGCCGTTTCGCGTCGCAGAAATGCCATTCGGCTACGGCACCTGATGAGATACTAAATTGTGAATTGGCCTTTGGGAAGTAAATACGTTACAATTACAATATAGAATTAGATGGAGTTAGACTTTTTTTTAATTGTAGACTCGTGTTAGTATTATCTTAATACAAAGACTGGACGCAGGTTTACTTCATTTGAATAATTTAGAGAGAATTTTCATATTATCTGTTTCGAAATCAGATGTTGGAAGTAGGTATTTTAAGGGGCAGATGTATAAAATGGCACATTAAATATTTAGGATATTGACCCTACAATCCCTACATCTCATATCGGTTATGACTACAGTCTTATTTTATATAATATATAAACAAACTTACATATTATTTAAATTTGTTCATGTAAGTAATTAAATATTTTGGAAAAATAGCGCTAATGTTTCAGCTGTAGCAACACCAAACAACGAGAAGTGGCAATTTTTCCCCATAATGGGTGATTCGCTGAGGATCAAAGTCCGTGCAAGCAACGATGCCGCTATCGGTTTGTCCTCGCACCCGTGGGAAACTGATCCGATGTACGAGGTATCTAGTCGATTCCTTAATAGTGGATCATCATCATCAGTGATCGGGGATGTGTATGCCACACTGCGGGATGTCAAATAGAAATAGTCATATGGATACGCCGTCTAGCCCGTGATAATTTTTTTGTATCATAGTAGATAAATGACCAGACGGATTGCCCGATGGTAAGCAACTACCGTCGCTTGTATAAACTGTGAATTAAACGGTAGGTACCAACAAACTGAAGTAGTTAGTGACTTCACTACCTACTTAGGCTTGATTGCCTTTTAGTGTTTTTTGATGATTATAAAGTGATTTTTTAAATATTAAATCACATATTTTATACTATATTAAACTAACTAAAAAACAAAGCAGCAGTAATAACATTGATGATATGATGTCACATTTAAAACATTGACCCATAATAGCAATACATTGCCAATATACAATATTATAAAAGTAAATTATGATAAAAAAACTGTTCTTTATCTAACCATAGGTACAACAACACAACAACAACACAAGCCCGGAATCCTGCGGCATATCCATACTAACATAATGATTGAGGTTATTCACCCCGTGTGGCATCCAAATCCCCGATCACTGATCATCATCCTCCTTGCGTTATCCCGGCATTTGCCGCGGATCATGGGAGCCTGGGGTCCGCTTTGACAACTAATCCCAAGATTTGGCGTAGGCACTAGTTTTACGAAAGCGACTGCCATTTGACCTTCCAACCCGAAGGGTAACTAGGCCTTATTGGTATTAGTTCGGTTTCGTCACGATGCTTTCCTTCACCGAAAAGCGACTGGCAAATATCAAATGACATTTCCCACATAAGTTCCGAAAAACTCATTGGTACGAGCCGGGGTTCGAAACCGCGATCTCCGGTACGAAAGTAGCACGTTCTTACCGCTAGGCCACCAGCGCTTAATAGTGGATAACGGTAAGGAATTTATCTGGAGTTTCAATGTATTTGAAACGCTATGTGTTTTGTGTAGATTCAAGAAATAAATCGGACTGTAGAGAACCAAAAAATGTGACCTAAAGGAAATTGACTGTATCTATAAAAATAAAATAATTGTAGTACTACTAAGTAAATACCATACTTAGAACAAAAGAATAACAATTAACAGGGAAAACCAGTCCAACCGTAAGAGTACCTAGATTATTTATTTATTTTATGTTACTTTATATACTGATTGAGAAACGGGCTTTACAATTAACTTACATTAAGTAAGTGTCAAAACTATGACATGTCAATCACATATCGAACACACAAAGCCCGTTTCTTAACAGCAATGATGTAACATCTATCGCAGGTGTTTTTCAGAAAAAAGTTACGAATTAAAAAAAAACTAATTATGCCATTCTGTTTCATGCCGAAGTTAACGGAATTCAATAAAAACACGGTGTATAAATGAAAAAATATATTAAAATATAGCGACAGTTAATAAAGGCCATAGCAGAATAAGAGAACAAAAAGTGCCCTTTATGATTAGGAGCTGTTTTTTTTTCTATAGTTACTTACACTTAGTAGTACGATTGTGCAAAGTTTTGTTGAAAAATTCCCAGTGGTTCAGCCAGCAGAAGAAAAAAACCAAATTCATGAAATATGATTTTTCTCTAAAATTATTTAGCTTTATCATACATTTTTTTTTTCATTTTGGTTAACTAAATAGTACTTATAACCTGGAAGAAAATTGAGTCTCCAACTATAATATTTCTGCAAAAAGTACGTAAGTCAACATTTCAAAAATTTCAACCGTAAGTGATTTCTAGGAAACTATTGATACTGAATAAGAATGGAATCGTTTGGCATTAAAATTTATGTGAAAATAAAAAAAAAATTTTTTCATACAAATTGTATTGGAATTTTTTTCTCGATTTGTGGATTTTCTAGCCGGATTTTTTTTGGTTCCACACAAACTTTTGATCCTTGAGAGGAATGGGATCTTTTAGAGGAGACTCAAATTTATTCCAGGTTATAAGTACTATTTAGTTAACCAAAATTAAAAAAATATTGTACGATAAAGCTAAATAATTTTAGAGAAAAGTCATATTTCATGAATTTGGTTTTTTTCTTCTGCTGGCTGAACCACTGGGAATTTTTCAACAAAACTTTGCACAATCGTACTACTAAGTGTAAGTAACTATAGAAAAAAAAAACCAGCTCCTAATCATAAAGGGCACTTTTTGTTCCCTTATCCTGCTACGGCCTTTGAATAAGTAAATAAAAGGTCTGTGGCCATAATAATTTCTTGTAGTAAGCATAATTTATCAAAATGTCTGCAGGTCGTCCTTGGAGGTTGGAGTAACACTAAAAGCGTGCTCAGAAGATATTGTTGCCTAAATCCCGATAAAGTTGAAGTTCAGACGAACGGGATACTGAGCAGCGGAGAGTTCCGAGGGTTCTGGGTGCAATGGGACAGCGGCAACTTCATGGCGGGCCGGGAAGGCGAGACGAACCCCTTCATATCGTGGCAGGATCCTGACCCGGTTCCTGTGGCATTCATGGGCGTGCACACTGGATTTGGTTCTACTGGAGTCTGGGATATTGAAAGTATGACATTTGTTCATCCACGAAACTATTTTTACAAGCTTTTATTCTACTATGTTAGTATGTTAGTTTGGGTCAAAACGTAGAAGCTAAATTCGACCCACTTCCTGGTTTCCGATTGAGTTGAAATTTTGCACACATATGTAGGTACATCAGGTGACAATACAATATTATGGTATCATGGAGCTGATCTGATGATGGTGCAGAAAGGTGGTCATAGGAACTCTGTTATGAAACGTCATATCCCCATCGAGTAAGAGGTTTTAGAAACGTCTCGGATGACTGTTGAAAGAAAGGTACAGTCAGCGATAAATAAAAATTGTGCCAAAAATTAAATTTTTGCAAAAAAACTTTATTCGTCATTGCTTGTGTGGGACTAATTAGACTCAATTGAAATCCTGACACAATAGGACTGTGACTTGCACTGTAAAATTTAAATGATCTTGAATCCTGATTGAGAAATGGCAACCCTTCGTATCGTGGTGGAACCTTTTTATTTAATAATTTCGATTTTAGATATGGTATTTAAGTGAATGGTTGTTTTGTATGTGTGACGAAGAACATTTTTAATACCTACACGGAAAATTTCTTTCAGATGTTTCTGCAAAGGACGTCATAGTTTCAAATAGTAATGGTAAGTTAATTATTACAAAATTGCATTTGTATTCTGTTGTACTCATACTTAGTATTCTGTTCCTAGTACATACTACCTCTATATTATCACAATTTTTAATTTTTTCAATTAATATTTATTGCATGCGTAGAATACATAAACATTTAAATATAAATTAATAAGAAGTAAACATATGATCTGAGGCTTATTTGTTAACTGGCCAAAGTGTGTATGTGTATACTTATTATTTTTCTGTTCGATGAAGCAGGGAAGTGGTAACTTCGTTTAAAAAAATAAAATAAGAATATTATCTAGACAGCTTGTGGCTGAGGATATTTTCTTGTTACACCAAAAATATTGCTTTAGATAGTTTAGATACGTGTTCAGTGACGTGTACACAGATATATGAAAGTATTTAATGTTCTGAGGACGTGTATTTCTGACCAACAAAAAGAAGTTCTCATGTTGTTCGTCTCTTTCAGAACCCATATCAAAGCCAGCGGTGTGCGCAGCGACACTAACACGCCTTCGTCACGGCGCCGCCTGCGCAGGGCAGACTGTCTTTGAGGAAAACTTCGACTACCTGCGCCATGACATCTGGGATGTGCAGCATTACGTGCCGGTCGACCACCCTGTAAGTACTTTTTAGAGTCTGAAGAAACGCCCCTGCACATCCCCTCTAATGCGTACACGTAAGTAACATTATTCTGGGCAGCTATCAAATACACCCAGAGGATGTGAGGTATCTCGACCTCAAAAATAAACTACAAATCTTCGAATTTGTAGGACTTGATCGAGAGTTGTAGTAGGTGGCGATCACAATATATCAGATATGGTCGCAGTGATACATAAGGCGCTCTGAAGCCTTACATAGCCCCTAACCAAGAAGAAGAAAAAGTACAGGACAATTCTGTATCTGCAGCGAGCTGCGAAATAGCATGGATAAATTGTGAATGAATCCATTGATAAACTCGCCATTCACTTTTGAAGTATACTGTACATACAAGCAACTTATATTATGTAACATCTTAATCTCTTTGGCCTCACTATCATAATATTTAAGAGTAATAGGGCTCTTGTCGGTAGAGCATGTCAGTTCTCTGTCTTCCCCTTGAAAGCCAGATATTAAATTATCACCTGGCCCGTGGTCTATTAATATTATTGATTTTGCAGGAGTTGCCATTCGTATCGTATCAGCGGTCTACTGTGTCCGTGAAGAATGGTTTCCTCCGAATTGCCCCGAGGCTCCAGCAAAATCAGCCAGGTTTTACGCATTCCAGCATGTTTGAGGCCTTGGATTTATATAAAGGGTAAGAATCATTTACTTAATGGTATTCGGGATAAGAGTTCGTACCCTATCTTTTGCGCATTCATCTGAGACAGTGATTGCCGGCCGCTGAGGTCCATTTGTGTCCAAAAGTCTAGTGGACCATGAAAACTATATTACATATTTTGTATGTTGCACAATTCACAAAACTCCTTTTCTTATTTTAGTTGTACGTCGGGACAGTCCAGTTCATGCCACATAGAAGCCAGTGATGGGTCTTCAGTTATCCCCCCCGTGATTGGAGGCCGCATTATCAGTAGATCAAGCTTTGCTTTCACTTATGGCATTATCAGCATTCGCGCTAAACTGCCTCAGGGAGACTGGCTTTACCCAGGTTTGTTCCTCATACATGCTCGTTGGTTTCGGGTACTTCTGACCTGGGTTTGCAGTTTTTCATAGACTAAAAAAATAAAGTCAATAAGATCAAAACAGGTTCGTCTAATGAATAAACCGCTGGTTTGTTACAGAAATATTATTGGAATCTTTCTATAAGAAGTTTGTATACGGTACAAAGAATTCTGGAATGTTGAAGATAGCGTGCGCCCGGGGCAATAAAGAACTGACGAAAGGATCCACTCAGTACGGGAATCAGGTACTAGTAATAATTAAACTTACCTATTTATTTTACATCGATAGATTAGCGACGGCTCACTTCCACTGCCGAAAATCTATGTCCGCTTTCTAAAAAAATAAAACGATAAGAAGTAACAATAAATACAAATACAAAAATACAAATACAAATAATACAAATAATTTATTAATAAAAACATAATTGTACAGTGATTGTTCTTATAGGCTAAGAATTGTTATACATCTAATATGTAACATAAATTACTGATCAGGGTTAACATATAATATGAACATTCACTGAAGTCAGTCCTAAATAAGTTGACAAAGATTTTGACCCCTTGCAAAGTTCAAAATCGTTGACAACGTATCTTTATAAACTGATTCTGCCTATGAGATTCGACGAATGTGATAAGGTTGTGTACTACAATATTTTTTACTGTGTGTTTGAGGTGCTGTACAGCGGCCCTGTTATCGACACAAAATGTCACGACTCACTGCTGGTCACACAAACCTCAGACAAGTTTTGGGGTGACGGTTTCCATGTGTATTCCCTGAAGTGGACACCAGGTAAGGGCCACAAAGGTTACAACCACGAGTTTCCTAATTGACTTTCTTTTAATAATGCTCCATAAACCATAAAGTAATATGGGCACACATTCTTGTCTTCACATAACGCATCACACTGTCAGCAAATTCTACGCTAGCGCGCAACGATTATTCATCGCAAACGCTAAGGCTTAAGTCGTTTCTAACCCACAATGGTCGGCAATATGTTTGAAGTGGTCGTTTTTAGGGTTCCGTATTAATCTATTTGGCATATCATATCATCTTTTTGCAGATAATTTGATTTTCTCTGTGGACGGTAAAGAATACGCTCGCGTCGAGTCCGATAGCGATCGTTTGCGTGCGCGTCTACCGAAGACCTGCGCTGGACCTCACGAATCAGGCTTAGCGCCTTTCGATGACCACGTGAGTTGTATATTATAACTAACTAAGACTAAGATTTATATAACTTTGTCGGCAAACAAGCTTACGGGGAGTCCGTTTCTACACAGTAAGTCAGTGACTTGAGGGAAGAGCTGTGCTAAATCTACCTCACGCGGAGAAGCGGAATACAGACTAATGGAATACGTCCCTACTGTGGATCACATACAGGCTGAAACAATGCCACATACGAAGCCTACGCTCACACTACACTCGTCTGATGGTAAACATGTTTTCGTAAGCTGCTGCCGTTGCCGAACTTACTCAGTGCTCACCGAAAGGAACACAACCCTATGTAATACTCATATCTTTATCTTACCCCTCCCAAGTCGCCTTACAATGTTTTTCTTTGCCACAACGAGACAGGCTATCAAACAAGAAACTTATTGTAGTTTGAGCAGAGATTTGACGCGACTTGCTGATTAAAACAGCACCCGAAGATCATTTTATAGCCTGACATGTTTTTATTTGACCCTCGCCGAGTTGCGGAATTTTAGGTGAACTAATTTCTTTTACTGGCAAGGATTACTATTTGACACCCGTCGTCGAAAGTCCCAAACGCCTGTAGTAAGGTAGACCGAGGAATCCAACCGAATCGAATCAATTTTGGGTTGATGTCAAATAAAAACAAAATTTCAAAGCAGTATGTCGTTTATTAATGTTTTTTAGATACAACAGTTATCGATTTATCGAATCAAATATTCAAATCAAATATCAGAGCTTTTATTAAATTTTAACAATTAAAATACAAAATCATTAAAAATATCCGATTCGCCCCATTTTTCGAGGCGAAGCGGATCAAAATAAAATGCTTCATAAAAAATTTTTTTCATTCAATAACACATGCTAGAATAAAATTTGGAACAACCAATATCATAATATTAAGATTAATTACTATTAGCATGGCTAAAGTTGTATTTTTGTAACATTTCGTCTTCCCTTCTATAGCAACGTTACAATTGAAGCCATTCATTATAATTGTAACATAATATTCAATGTACAAAGCTAACACCACGGGACAGTGAAACACTGCCAACTCGGGACGCTGATTAGCTGCCCGTGGCTAGCCGCTATCATTTGAATTAGTCAGAAATGCTTAATATGATCCGATTCCCCCAGTGATCCGATTCGCCTCGGTCGACCCTATGCGTCGCGCTCTCGACATGTAAAGGCGGGGTCGCTACTCTTGAGAAAGATCCTCGAAAATGGATCGAAACATGTCGAACGCTATATCGACTTAACACGTGAGTTAGGGTGTTTCATTTTTCTAAAATTTTGATTTATCTTTGACTTCGCTTTTCTTCTTGTTTCTACACCTATACAGAGCCCATATACCAAAAATCAGGAAAATCGGACAATATTTAGAGGTCGCACACTGTGGCAACTTTTGTCTGAAGAAGTTAGTATGGGCGCAGGAAAGGCTAGAAACAAAACTTATGTAACTTTTTGTAGTAGGTGGTTTAAAAGTGATTTTAATGAAAAGTTTTTATATTGAAGAAAGTTCTTTTAAAAAAATACTAGTTGTCGTGGCATTTAGTTTCTAGGCAAGGTTCCTTATGGTATTTTTTTGGACGCTCGACTTCCTTCTAAGGAACAAGTTTTTTTGGTTTTTTGTCCTGTTTTTGTCATGAAGCAGTGGTCTTTCGGCCCTCTCGGGGCACTGATAACAGGATAGGTGGATGATATCAAGCGGCACATTGGCTACCACCAGGTCCGCCATGGACCGGCTCGGCAAAATATGGAATGAAAGAATCTTCATCACAAATGCCACTAAAATGCGACTTGTCAGGGCATTAGTATCTCCCAATTTTCCCATATTTCTTTACGGTGCTGAGACGTGGACTTCAAGGGAAAAGAAGATAGATTTCCAAGAAATGTGGTGCTGCAGAAGAAAGCTAAGAGACAAGGTTCAGATGCGATGGACCAGCCAAGTCAAGGCTGCACTTAGTGGCCCACTCTACGAATGCGTAAGGAATGTCGATGCATTGTTAAGCTTGCTACCACCCCTGATGTGACGACCACGACCACTCTGCCAAGAGTGTGACGACAAAGAAGAAAACAAGATCGTTCTTTGACTTAAGTATATTGACCGGGATATAGACCCTACTTACCTTTTTGATTTTTGTCTTCGAACTATTTAATGTCCAGAATGTTAGCGATTATTGTAGCCCTAACACCAGACTTGGTCGATAGTCTAACAATAGTCTATCATACTGCAAAGAAGAGTAAGTATACCTATATACTTAATAATAAAAATTAACGCTCCAGTCAAAAGATGAAGAGCAAAACGGTTCTCGCTGAAAGTCGTCGAACATCACAGAAAATGCGTTACTACTTGCGAACAAAAGATAAGGTTGCGGCTTACACATGTAAGCTAAATGATGATGATGACTTATTTTATCAAGAATGGATGTTACAACTGTTGTATTTTAAGTATAATAAGTTTACTTTTACTTTCAAATAAGTTACAACTACTCTATTGTTTTATTTGAAAATAAAATTGAGTAACATTACTTTTTAGCGACTTTTTTTCAAACTGTTCATCCAGTGCGACCTCTAAACAACGTCTAAATCACTTGAAATTTGGTATATAGGCGTTTAAGACAAGCTAAAACCGAAAGCCGAGCGAAGTCAGAAAAAATATCACAATTTTATTTTTCCCATACAAATATGAAACACCCTAACGTGAGTAACCCGCTTAAAATATTCTAAATATGTTTGAGTCTCACGGGAGTTTTATAGTTAAAACTCGGCAACTTCGATTAAGGCACAATATTCATGGATTTTAGGTTGTGCTAAAAGAAGTAGTGAGTCTTAAAACCTTGCCTGTTACATTTCTATTTTCTAAAACCATGTTTTAATTTTCTATAAATATTAACGGGTAACCAGTACATGCTCTCCCCATTACATATGACGTCGGCACATTATTGCCATATGAAAGCGGTTTGTAGCGACACTGTTTCAGGGTCAAATAAAATCTTGTCAGGCTTTACATTACTAATTTTAATTTCTATTATAATTTTTCGTAAGTCCCACCCACAGAACCCAGCAACAACTTCATAAAAATAACACATGCCTTCTCTTTCAGTTCTACATAACGCTGGGGCTGGCGGCCGGTGGTCACACAGAATTCCCTGACGGGTGCGTTACGAAGGACAGTCACCCAAAACCGTGGAAAAACCAAGCGTCGAAGGCAACCCTAAACTTCTGGAAGGACAGCGACGCGTGGCAAGACACTTGGGAACGACCCGAGATGTTGATTGACTATGTGAAAGTGGTTGCATTGTAAATTATAAATGTATCTGGAAATAACTATTTTAGCCAATAATGTTTTTCTTTTAAGTATGACACAAGTGATAAACCTTTCATGTATGCGTAGCATATTAGGAATTAAGCCGAAAGAAATTCTTTCACCGAGATACAACTGCCGTCGCTCGTCGGCCTTAAAGTGGTTGGCGATCATTTCGCGGGGCAATAGAACTCAATGACGTCTGCTCTCAAGCGGTCCTTTTGGTAATGTAGGTAGGAATTCTTTTCATTTCATTTCATTTATTTGTTGTAACATTAAGATGTTACATAATAAGGTACAAGTAAGGCCATGACACCCTGGAATGGCATGCAACAAAAACTTAAAACTAGACTAAAAACTAAACTTTAGGTTTTATTATATATTAACAATTAATTTAATGATTTCATTTGATTACATTCAATAAATACCATTAATTTAATATTCTAATATTTCTAATGAACACAAGTTAAATTATAATCTATTGAAAATATTTCAACTTGTGCTGTCTTAAAGTAGTCACACTACTATGTATATAAATTAAAACCGAAATAAATTACACATATGAAAGAAAAAGTGACCAAGTCCTCTGGTGCCTGAGGCTGGAATCGAACCAGCGTACTTTCCAATCGCGGGAAATGCCTCTTAATCCGCTCGGCCACCCAGGTCACAGCTGTCGAGGTCGAAATTATCTCTCATATGAGTAATCTATACAAGGACTCGTAGCGCCCTCTGTCCACCCCTAGGGCAGAACGGTATGGTTCTTGCCCCCCGTGTAAACCAAACTCAGGTTGGTTTCGACACAGCTCGAGAGATGGCGCTGCTAAATCAATTCTAATGAGACAGACAGAGGCATGACAGAGGGCGCTACGAGTCCTTGTATAGATTACTCATATGAGAGATAATTTCGACCTCGACAGCTGTGACCTGGGTGGCCGAGCGGATTAAGAGGCATTTCCCGCGATTGGAAAGTACGCTGGTTCGATTCCAGCCTCAGGCACCAGAGGACTTGGTCACTTTTTCTTTCATATGTGTAATTTATTTCGGTTTTAATTCTAATATTTAATAAGATTATGGTATGCGGTGGCAAAGCAGTGAGCCTTCTATATTTGTACTATTATATAGTCTGTGATTGTCTGCAAAAACCGTTCTTTGAACTACTAAATTTACTACCTAATACGAACTAAAGTTATTGACTTTAAAAACTTCCCTTTTCTGAAGATCCCACGATTCCCACGCAATTCCGGTACTTTGTTGAAGTACCTGAAGCCTAGCTCATAAATATGCTTAGTTCAAGAATAGGTAATAGGTATTTAGTGACCCATACCACAGAATATATAATAGTACAAGTACAGAAGGCCCACTGCTTTGAAGTTCACGAAATGCCGCCTTTTTAAATGCCTACAAAATGATTACAAAGAAACGAGCCGCACGTGCGCAGCGTCGGACGTTAGGGTTGCCTATGGATTAAAAAATAATAATACTCAAATAAAATGTTATGCTATTATATTCAAGTCTTGGGTACTTTCTAGGTATATATACAGTATTTATATATTTTTGTTTAAGTCCCAACGTCACAAGCCTGATTGAACATTTCCGTGGGGCATAAATGACATAGTCAATAGTAGATCTGTGTAATATTGTCCTATTTTATTCATGATGTTTATTTAACTAAGCATTATTAGCCATTCCACACGCGGATATCGCATATGAACCTTTAAAAAAACTCGCGACGTATAGTAACAATAGAAAGTGCGAACGTGCGTTCCGTGAGAATTCGAGCCACCCCTGATTGCGCATGTACTTGTAGCGCGGCTATGGAATCGCGGAGTGAGCCGCCCCTGCCCATACAACCATTTCGGTCGCAAAATCTTCAAATCAGTAACTAACTGTCAAATGTGACATAACGCGTGGTAATATCGTGCAAACAATGCGACCGTATTGATACAATAACAAAATGTAGTCGCCGTGTGAACTTGTTACGGTAACAAAATGTGTACGAATCTGTGGCTGTCAATGTCACTGTCAGAACGATTTTTAACGACACTTTATTAGTCGACGTATGCACACATAACGGTAACAACATGTGGACGAATTTGTGGCTGTCATTGTCACTGTCAGAACGGTTTCTGACAGTGACATTGACAGAATTTGTACACACATGTGTAGGTCTGATTACCGAACTGCTCCTAAACCACTGTATCCGCAAATGACAATTTGAAATACGAAGGTTTCTCAAACTGTCTTCTGAAGTTGTGGACTGGTTGCTTTGAATCATTTTTTAATAGTTTTTTTCAGTACAGGTGCTGCTTTTTTTTAACGCAGTAGTGCGAGCAATGATTCATTTCTTGTCTGGTCGAAACTCTTAGCTTAGATTTAGGTATTAAAAATCGTCGTACGATACACGTGCGAAAAGGACATTCGCAACTCGTGTCGATTTAAAACACTCCCTTCGTTCGTGTATTAATTTATCGCTACACGTATCGATTTTCCTCTTTTCCGCACTTGTATCTACAAGTATTTTGTTTGGGTTACAAAAAAAAAACAAATTATTTACTCTACTACGTTTTATTTATGTCTCTGTAACATTACAAATTTGTGGACACTTATCTCTACAAAAATCTTAACAAAAGAAGTTCAGATCGCTGAAATTAATGTTGATATATTCTCAAAATATTCTATTCGAATTGTAATTTTATTTAAATGTAACCTACATAATATATGTTATTGTAATATTGACTCTTAATTTTATAGATGTTACAAATATGTTTTGAATTGATGATACAAAATAATTTATTCCCTGTTGTTGACATGTAATATTTTAAGAATATTATGAATAAATGAGTATGAGTATGAGTATGATAGTAATATTAATGACGACTACTTCAACAAGTGTCAATTGTGAAATGCCGCAAAATACTAGTTGCTCTATAGAGGACCATAAAAATATGATCCCCGATCCTTTACAACCCAGCAGCTCGGTACGCACGTTACAATTTTTTTTAATCTTCTTCAGTGAGGACAACTGAGTACGACGGCATATTTAATTATTTATAAAGTTTGAGGATACCTGGAAAAAATTAATACAAGAAGCCATTTTGTAAATCCAATAAATATTCTATATATAAATATTGCTTTAGGTCACGCGTGTACGCTACGACCATTTTGCGACCGTTTGTTGACCGTTTGGTGACCGTTTGTCGACTGTTTTTTACATAGAATATTACCCAGTCTTAATCCATATTTTAACAACTTTATTGGTTTTCTGGGCATTATTTTTTTATTTCAGTATAGTATATGCACCGAAGCACTAAAACTTCACCAATCAATATAGTTAAATACACAAACACCGAGTAGTCAATAATATTATTGCTGGTTAAACTGAGGTAAATTGATGGCGCGTTGATAAATTTAGACTTATTTTATGAAATCACTCGAGCAATTTAATTGGCCATGGTAATTAGCCCACATTATATTACAAATGCAAACAATATTTATCTTTAACAAATTCTTACGCCATTACATTTTAATGTCAAATGATTTTATTTCTTTTTTACTTTGACGTCTCTGACAGTCGCCATTTGAAAAGAATGAAATGAACGAATGATTTTGGGAAAGTAGTCGCCAAACGGTAACAATGTGTGCACGCGTAGTGCACACTTCTGTCACTTCTGTGACCATTTGTGCCTGTTACCAATCGTCCCCATTTGGGTCGCCTCGACTAAACGTCGACCGTACTGCGACTAAGCATTGAGACCCGAAGACCTGTGTGTACACAAAATAGGACGATTTGCGTAGGAACGACGACCGATTATGGTTATATGGGGACAAGTTTCAGTCTATTGTTAGGTTTGCTTTTGCCCACAACTATGTCTATTGCTTTCATTTTACTTTGTTATACAATCTACTTTATGTAGGGTAAAGGCACCAGTAGTCAGTCTCAAATCGAAAATTCTATTTTCAAAGCCGTCTAATTTGGTCTCCAATAGACCGATTTGAAAGATTAATGTTTTTATAGTTCAAGAATTTAATTAAGTTTAGTTTTTGAATGGAATAAACCTTAACTTATTGTTTGTTTTAGAAATATTTCGTTAAATATAATAAAAGGGCGTTTTTGCCAGTACTCAGCCCCCTGAGCACCAATATACAGCCTACTAAGTATCCAGTTCCCAGCCCTTGGCTGACTAGTGGGTTCTGTGTTCCATGATCTCAGTATCCAGTGGTCAACCATGGGCTGACTACTGGATATTTTATGTATGTCAAGCAAATATAGTTCTAAGTGCATAACTATTTAAGGGTCATTGATTTATAGACTTACGTACCATTTGAAAACAAAAAGAAGTCTTAAATCCTATAGTCAGCCGGGAGGCTGACTTCCGGAATTGTGACATATTTCCTTGAACCCAGTGGTCAGCCGCAGGTGGCTGACTATTAGATTTTGTGTAAAAAAGTAGTTTCCAATAACCAGCCCCCTTAAAAATCTGGTTTTCACATATATTTTTATTATTTTTTTAATTTATTCAGATAGTTTAAGTATTCATTAAGCGAAAAAGTTCTTCTTTTTTAACCAAGAAATCATAATTTGGCTGCTAACATCTTAGCAAAATACCTGTGACATTCTAAAAAAAAAATGACGAAAGCACATAATGATTCATGTCAGAAGACTGCACCTCTTTGAAATTTTTTTGTGCTTAATTCTTGAAATCAATTGTAAATATTGAGATATTTTACAA
This sequence comes from Leguminivora glycinivorella, assembly GCF_023078275.1. Classification (NCBI taxonomy): domain Eukaryota; kingdom Metazoa; phylum Arthropoda; class Insecta; order Lepidoptera; family Tortricidae; genus Leguminivora; species Leguminivora glycinivorella. The sequence continues at coordinate 17,327,506 of NC_062973.1, forward strand.
TTACCATTTAATCAATCTATGATTTCATCTAATTTTTACACGAATTTGACAAAAACTTTGATAAATACAGCCCGAAATGTACAAAAAAGGCTGACCACTGGCGCACGGCTGGGCACCGGTGCTTTTACCCTATTCTTTTTATTGATTCCTAATACAAACTTCATCTGGGTTATTTTAACTTTATAACATCTCTCTCTACACCTTATAAAAACAAAGCCACCCGCCGCGTCTGTCTGTGTGTCTGTGTGTTCGCGATAAACTCAAAAACTACTGAACGGATTTCCATGCGGATGACGAGCCGCTAGTATTATAAATATAAAACCGGCCAAGAGCGTGTCGGGCCACGCTCAGTGTAGGGTTCCGTAGTTTTCCGTATTTTTCTCAAAAACTACTGAACCTATCAAGTTCAAAACAATTTTCCTAGAAAGTCTTTATAAGGTTCTACTTTCGTGATTTTTTTCATATTTTTTAAACATATGGTTCAAAAGTTAGAGGGGGGGACGCACTTTTTTTTCCTTTAGGAGCGATTATTTCCGAAAATATAAATATTATCAAAAAACGATCTTAGATCCCTTATTCATTTTTAAATACCTATCCAACAATATATCACACGTTGGGGTTGGAATGAAAAAAAATATCAGCCCCCACTTTACATGTAGGGGGGGGTACCCTAATAAAACATTTTTTTCCATTTTTTATTTTTGTACTTTGTCGTCGTGATTGATATACATATTGGTACCAAATTTCAGCTTTCTAGTGCTAACGGTTACTGAGATTATCCGCGGACGGACGGACGGACGGACGGACGGACAGACAGACATGGCGAAACCATAAGGGTTCCTAGTTGACTACGGAACCCTAATAACATAATTAATAATGTAAATTCGATCTGGATTAGTGTTACTCACCATGAAATAGAAATATTTTTGCCTTGTGTGACAATTAACAGTGACATCGACTAGAATGGTTTATCCCTAACTTATCCTCATAATATAGTTTAATATAATTTAAAGTGTTCATTCGCGCAGTCGAAGTTATTATATTACCTATGATGATTTTGATAAAGTGTTTTGTTGTCATTGTAATTTTTAAAAGTGTAGAAATATTATCATATAATACAGAAAATTATGGTAAAAGGTTTTTTTTTTGTTTTCTGTGTTTTCTTGCATACATTTATTTTTATTGTCATAAATAAACATTGATACTCTGATACCTACTCTTACAACTAGGTATTAGCAAAAAAGGTCAAATATAAAGTTAAATTAAAATTTACATTTTCACCTGAGTCATGAGTGTTTACTATCGTTATGTAAAGAATTTTTGACCTGTTTAGGAATGTCCACGAAACACGAATATGAGACATGAATATGAGTGTGCACGGGAAAACGTCCCACTATGTTTTGTCAGTATATTCATATAAAGATACAAGTAAATCTCGCCTTAATGGTAACCGACAGAGTAGAACATTTTACTACACACACTCGCATCCCGAAACAATACATTTAACATAGATAAAAATTACAAAATTGGTAAGTCCGCATGTGATACTGTTTAAAAGTTTTTATTTAATTTGCGCTATTAGTATGTTAGTTTCGTGTGGTGACGGGTTAAGAATTTCACCACCCCCTTTCTTCCCGTGGGAGTCGTAGAAGTCGACTGTGAGATATGGGTTAAATTGCGGCGTAGGCGAGAGGCTGGCAACCTGTCACTGCAATGTCACAATTTAGATTTCTTTCAACCCCTTTTTGCCAAGAGTGGCACTGAAACTTAGCAGTTCATATATGCTCTGCTTACCCCTTTATGGGATACAGGCGTGATTATATGTATGTATGTAGGTTAGTTTGGGTCAAAACGTAGAAGCTAAAGACTCTCTTCCCGAATTCTGATCCGAGCACTCTGTGGCCCATTTCTCAAAACTGAAAGTTACAAGTTACAAGCGGAAGTCTCTTTCCAACTTGTCATATTAGACATTGAATACCACTTGTAAATTGATACTTGTAGCTTCGAGAAATGGGCCCCTGGTATATGACAGCCAGGCTCTCAAGAAGTCGGAAGGTGGTCATAGTAACTCCTGAACTAAAAAAGATAAAACCGCCGAGTTTGGACTCATTTGAATAGTCTTGAAAAGCACTCTTGTGCTACATGACATGATAGTCAGGGTCTCAAGATGAAATCGGAAGGTGGCCATAGACGGATGCCGAAGTCTTCCTCGTACTTAAAGAGTCCGAAAGTCCGACGTATACGGTCTAAAGCCGGGCGCCGAAGGCGTCGTCATACTTAGAGAGAGAAAGAGAGAGAGAGAGAGAGAGAGAGAGAGAGAGAGAGAGAGAGAGAGAGAGAGAGAGTAAAACTTAGGACTTAAGATTAGGTATAATTGCCCCGTCCGTATTTTGAGCTATTTAGGAATGTCCTATAATATGTATTCCTTTTCAGGAAATAATAGTTCTTCCGGGAACAATAGATTTAACATCGATAAAAATTACAATAATTACAAAATTGGTAAGTCCGCCTGTAATGTTTTGTAATACATGTATTATTTCTGTGTTTGTACTGCAAACATGTCAGACTAAGTAGATATATGAGAAATTATATTGTAAAGACGGAAGCGTAAAATATATTGTAAGTATAATTGTTACACATCATTGTCATCATAATGATACAGATGTGTCCGATATATTTGGTGCTTTGGCTCTGTGAGGTGTATGCGCCCGCGCCGCCCCCACCACCAGTCAGTAATAAACTAGCTTCGATTTATATCGGTTGTTTGTCATTGCGCACCCCAAGTACTTCCCACTGGCGACGGACGGACGTTTACTCGCGCGTGTGTGTTATTCTTGTTAAAATTTAATCATGTCAAATCTCCTCGGAAGTTTAACCGCATTTGACCACACTACCCAGGAATGGGAGATTTTTAAAAGCAGATTACAGCAATATATTAAGTTAAATGGGGTAGCGGCGGACAATAAGTGTGCTTTGCTCTTAACGCATTTAAGTGATGTGACATATCAGCTGGTGAGGAACTTAGTGCATCCTAAGAAGGTCGAGGATTCTAAGTTCGACGAGCTAGTAGCAGTGTTAGATAAACAATTAGCGCCGAAGCGCTGCGTTTTCGTCGAACGGGCGAAATTCTACGAGGCGACGCGTGACGTTGCAGAAAACATCGAACAATGGGCGGCTCGAATAAGTGGACTTGCGGTACGCTGCGAGTTTGGAGCCTCTATGGATGAGCTGCTGAGGGACAGATTCGTGCTGGGGCTGAGCGTAGGCCCGGAACGCGACCGGCTGTTCGAGCAGGATGCTGCCACGTTATCGTTCGCGAAGGCCGTGGAGGTGGCCCAGAAGGCTGCGTATGCCAGGAGCGCGCGTACTACATCTGTTCCTACTGCCATCGTGCAAGTGAAGCAGGAGCCGGTGTACCGGGTTGGTACAAGTCGCCCAGGTACCGGGGAGTCCTCCGACTCCCGACGCTGCTCCGTGTGCGGCCTTAAGAGCCACGACGCAGCTAAATGTAAATATAAAAACTACCGCTGCCAGGTGTGTGGACAAAAAGGGCACCTCAAAAAGGTGTGCAACTCTGAGAAGGCGAAACAGTGTCGTGTCAACTGTATTCAAGCTGACCCTGAGGGATCAGCTGAGGTCTCTCAGAGTGCTGAAGGTTGCAAGGAGTGCGAGCTATTTAACTTAAGGTACGTGAATTATGCTCCTATATTATTGGACGTGAACATTAACGGTAAATTTCTATCAATGGAACTTGATTGTGGTTCAGGAAAAAGTGTGATAAGTGATAAATTATATTATAAAACCTTTTCGGACATTAAGTTAAACAAATGCGATATTAAAATGTGTTTTTACAATGGTCATCAAGTCACACCACTCGGCTATTTTACTACAAAAATAACATGTTTTGAACAAACTCACGAGATAGATATTTATGTAATGGAAAATGGTAGTAGCTTAGGTCTATTGGGCCGTGATTTTATGACCAAGTTTAATATGTATTTTGGTATTGGTAAACATAAAATTAATTTTGTTAGTTCGGAATCGTTTCAAACTGAGTTGCCGCGGCTACTTAGCGAATATTCGAGCCTTTTTAACGATGAATTAGGAAAATTTAACAAATTTCAGGTAGACTTGAGATTAAAAGAAAATGTTACACCTAAATTCTTTAAGCCTCGCACGGTTCCTTTTGCAATTAAAAATAGGGTAGAGGAAGAAATTGAGAGGCTCGTCAGTTTAGGTATATTGGTACCTGTAAATTTTTCTAAATATGCGACACCTATAGTGCCAGTCTTAAAGGATAATGGTAAAATAAAGATAGCGGGCGATTTTTCTGTAACGCTCAATAAAGATATGATTATAGATAAGTATCCTATGCCCCGCATTGAGGAGGTATTTGCGCGGCTCGGTGGCGGTAACCGTTATACGAAACTCGACCTTAGCAACGCGTATAACCAATTTGTTTTATCGGACGATTCACAAGAGCTCACAACTATAAACACATCAAAAGGATTGTATAAGTATACAAGACTTGTTTATGGACTAGCCAACGCGCCGGCTATTTTTCAACGTACCATGGAGACGTTACTAGTAGGTATAGAAGGAGTCAGCTGTTGGCTCGATGACGTGTGCGTAACGGGACCTACTGATGAAATACATTTATTACGATTAAAGGAGGTTTTAAAAAGGTTTCATGAGTCAGGTTTACGTTTGCAAAAGAGTAAGTGTGACTTTTTTAAAAACAGTGTAACATACCTAGGTTTTGTTATAGATAAAAATGGTTTACGCGCATGCCCTAAGAAAACCGAGGCTATCTTAAATGCACCTAAACCGGAAAATATTTTAGACGTGCAGCGGTTTTTGGGCATGGTGAATTATTACCGCGCTTTCGTGCCTAACGCGTCAGGCATGCTGAGCCCCCTACACGAATTATTGCGAAATGGGGCAAAATGGGAGTGGGGCCCACAACAACAAGAGGCTTTTGAAAAAGTAAAACTGGAATTGTGTTCCGATAGGGTACTGGGTCATTTTGACCCCGCGGCACAGTTGGTGTTATCGGTAGATGCTGGGCCTGGCCTTGGCGCTGTGCTGAGTCAGCGCGATCCACAAACGGGAGCGGAACGGCCGCTTGCTTTTGCCTCGCGATCGTTAACACCTAGTGAGCGAAATTATAGCCAAATTCAGAAGGAGGCTACTGCCTTAATATTTGGAGTAAAACGTTTTCACCAGTATTTATATGGTAGACAGGAGCCATTTATTTTAAAAACAGACCATCGACCCTTGTTATCAATATTTGGTAAAAAGGTAGGTATTTCAGTAATGGCGGCGTCTCGACTTCAACGTTACGCGATTATACTGTCGGCCTATAATTATGATGTTCAGTACATAAGTGGATCGAAAAATATAGTAGCAGATTTTTTTTCACGCGCGCCGCTTCCTGAATGTGATAATGAAGAGGAAGAGGAAAATATTTCCTTCGTAAAATTTTTAGACGCAAATGTGGCACCGGTAACATTTGACGATTTAAGGAAAGCTACCGAAGCCGATCCGACATTGCAAACTGTAATTAAGTATATGAGCCACGGGTGGCCACGGAAAATCGTGTGCAGTTCAGTTATGCCGTTTTTCAATTGCAAAGCTGATCTGGAAGTAGATAACGGTTGTTTATTCCGAGGTCATCGAGTAGTTATTCCGATGTCGTATCGTAATCAGATTTTACAGGACTTACACTCTGGACACTTAGGTATAGTGAAGACAAAAAGTATCGCGCGTAGTAAATTGTGGTGGCCAAAAATCGATTCCGATATCGAACAATGGATAGGATCATGCGCCGCCTGTGTGGCCGCGCGCCCCTCGCCGCCGCGCGCCGCGCCCGCGCCCTGGCCTCGCCCTGTGGCAGCTTGGCATAGGATACATATCGATTATATGTCATTTGAGCAGCGCGTATACTTAATAGTTATAGATGCGTACAGCAAATGGCTCGAATGTTTGTTTATGAAAGCCGGCACGTCTACTCGAGCTCTAATAAACGAGTTGAAAGAATTGTTTTCTAGGTTTGGAGTGCCACATGTTATTGTATCAGATAACGATGTAAAAATTAAGTCAACAGAATTTGAGCATTTTTGTGCGATGAATGGCATTAGGTATATAACATCGCCTATATATCATCCGGCTAGCAATGGCCAAGTTGAAAATTGTGTTAGAACATGTAAGAAGATGTTGAAATGTATATTATCCACTGCCAATTCACATACTGATATACATAATAAGTTATTAGGATATCTATTTGAATATCGGAATACGACGCATTGTTCTACTGGTTTATCTCCCGCGAAAATTATGTTTGGCCGTAGTTTGAGGTCACGCTTAGATCTAGTTTTACCAGAACGGAAAAGATATTCCGATTTAAAAGACTCAAATGAAGGTATGCGTTGTAGACATTTTAAAAAGGGGGATAGAATATGGCTAAAGTGGTTTACAGCACGAAAACAATTTTGGACTTTAGGTTTAATACAAAATATAATTGGTAACAGAATGTATGAAATATATGTTGACGATTACAATGTTTTGTGCAAACGGCACGTTGATCAAATTATGAGATATACGGGGAGCACAAAAGTTGACAGTAGTGTAAAAAAGGTGAGGACGATGACAAGTATACGTGGTCTACTCCGCCACCGCCTTCGGCATCGCCGCCACCTTCGCCCCCGTTATCACTTGTTCCGCCTCCCTCTCCAGAGACAGTCACTCAGCAGCATGATTCCGTATCCAGTGAATTAGGAAATGATGAGTGTAACACAGACTTACAGATGGAAAAGGAGGCAGACCAAGGTCAAACGCATGTTGAATCTGCACCCCCATCCGTCACGGTTAGCGCCCCCGCGCCTCCGGTACGGACTGGCCCAACCTTGAGGCCTAGAACTAAGAAAATAGATTATGCTGTGTAATACGTAGTAAATAACTTTTAGTTTAATCCTAGTCGTTTTCTTATTGTTGTCAGGTTTCAAAATTAAAGGGGAAGGAGTGAGGTGTATGCGCCCGCGCCGCCCCCACCACCAGTCAGTAATAAACTAGCTTCGATTTATATCGGTTGTTTGTCATTGCGCACCCCAAGTACTTCCCACTCTGGCTTTGTCACAATATATTCGATGCTGTCTGTACATTCATGGCCGTGTAGCCAAGAGTACAATAGTTAACGTGACGTATTTTAATTGTAGTTATTTCTCTCTAAAACCCTTAAAAATTGGCGCAACTGTGATAGTTGCACTTACGTACCGTTCGCCACACATCGTCAACTATTGAACTTTTGGCTAGACTAGTGACCCTGTACAGATTTGTTTTAGTGCGAGTGATTTCATATTTTTCCATACATCCAATCACCTTATATTAATTTAATAAAAATAATATAGACCGTCGGTTTTAATTTCAGACTACAAACAACTAATGATAATAGGATTTGCCGTATCGGGTGTGTTATTGTTGATAATAATCATTCAAAGCATAACGTTATGTATAGTAAACTGCACTTGCAAATCGAGAGGTATGTGTACCTACTATTTCATTATTACAATACATTGGTCACTAAATATGTTTTGCAACAAATTATACATTAAATAATAATACTACTATATTTTTTGTAGGAGCACGAAATAATGTGGATAAACCCGACATTTCAGAAAGCCGAACTAATCGTGAAGAAATCACAGAAAATCAAGGCACAGGTAAGATATCATTAAAAGCTAATGTAATAAAGTGTATTTTATTTGTAGCTTGTTACCGTCTTCTCTGAGTTTGTTTTAAATAATAGGTATCTACTTACTGCTTTATGATTTACACACGCCACAGGTTAAAAACATTGACGATACGGCCGTTGTAACGTCAGCACAGAATCGGTTAGATAATATTTTGTTGATGTTTTTGTTTACAGAACGCAGCCCTGACATAGTCTACCAAAATCAAAATGAGCTACAAGCAACGTCAAGAATTCCATCAAGAATAAATAGTAAGAATAAATTGTCAACTTCAGCTACTAATTCAGTGAAAATAGGAACGAAAGGAATGAAAAAACTTTGGCATAATTTAAGATCAGTTTTTAAAGTAGCCATTCCTCAATGCCCAGCCACGACATTGGTCTAAGCGCAACAGCGGTGAGCGGCAGCCATACGTGCGAATGAAAAGTCCCATCGCTGTGTCTCGCTCCAATGTATGGCCGCCGCTCACCGCTGTCGCGCTTAGACCAATGTCGTGGCTGAGCCGTCAGAGTGTGCCAGCTACTTTGGCTGAGGAATATAATGCACCAACACTAACTGCATATTTATGTAATATAGGCACTTTATATTCAAATTCAAAATATCTTTATTCATGTAGGCCTAGTTACAAGCTCTTATGAATAGTTCATTACATATATATTATGATCTTAATCTAACCTAATTATCAGAGCAATTTATTGTTGTAAATTATTGTTCATAATAATATTGAGTCTATAATACACAATTTCATATAAAAATAATCGTTAAACAAAAAATATATAATTAGGTATATGTATATAAGGTCCTAATTTATTAGTTGCAGATATTTTAACACATGATACTTTACATTAAAATAATTAACTTTAAATATAAATTAAGAAATCTTTTCATGTAACTTTTTTGATTTCATTTTCCTAACAAAAAAATTAATTATAATTTCGTCTAAAAAAAATCATCATGTGCATTATCACATGTCACAATAACACTGTCTGTCATGTCAACAATTGTTTGTTGTAAATGTCGTAAAGGTTCGGCGGGAAAACTGCACATGTCATTGAAGTGGCCAGTTACAGTTAAGTGGTACGTAAAAGAGGTGCTAGAATCTATTCAATGAGTTTTCATTTAATAATCACATAAACAGGGTGTTTTTACGTAGCAAATTTGTTTTTCCGTTTTCTCCAAAAAAACATCGTAAAAGCTATAATTTTTCACGGTTTAATATACTCCAGAGACCGAGTACTATCAGCTGTAAAAATATCTGCATCTAATAAATTAGGACCTTATATATAAAAATACATGTCTAGAATATTTCTAGGAAAAATCCAATGTCCAAAAAAATACAATATTAATTTCATCAACAATAATAATAATAAAAAACGTAAAAATAATAAACCATTTCGAATAACAATTAATCCCACGTTGTTTTATCATTCATATAGTCTTGTGTTGTATAATAAGCTTTGGAAATGAGTACACGCTTTACATGATTCTTAAATTTATTAATTGACAAGTCAGTAATATGATTCGGAAGTTTATTATAAAATCGAACACAATTACCCATGAATGATTTTTTAATTTTACAGAGCCGTGTGAAGGGCACCGCGAGTTTATGTTTATTTCTAGTATTTATATTATGTACATCACAGTTTTTCTTAAAATTACAAATGTTTTTATGTACATACATAATATTCTCATAAATATATTGACAATACTGTCATTATATTAATGTCCTTAAATTTATCTCTAAGTGAGTCTCTATGGTTCACCCTCACCCTCGGGTTAACCCACCATTTTATATTGAATTTGACAGATGACAGCCCACTAACCCCGTGTTAAGTAGTTCGTGCAAGTGGGCCTTAAAGGTTAAACCTCGGTCAAAGTCAACAATACAACTTAACTCTGGCTTTAGTGTTTAACCACGGGTTAGTGCAGTAGCAGTAACGTGCACGTAGCACTCAATGTGATATTAATCTTATTTCTTTTGTAGTTCCAGATCGGTATAGCTCTCATTCAGTGGACAGTGAGTGGACGTATGAACCCATAGGAGGAGTGTACGAACAGCTTTAAGGATATCCGTATCACGGTGTATATGAAAAGGCGATTTCACGCGAAACATCCACATTCTTCTTAAAAAAGAAAACTCTGTACCAACAACACTCGTACTTTAAGCAACAATATTTAATTTTATCAATTGTTTAATTGATGTAACGAACTAAGAAACCTATGTTAACAATATTGGGAATATTGAATTTTTTTTGGGGATTCGCAATTTCGCTGTATATAAATGAATTTAGCGTATGTGTAAATAAAACCTAATGTTAATTTTGATCATTTTGTATAAAACATGAAGTTATAATTTTCGTTTACAGCATTTTTTTTAACAAGAAGAAGGCCACGCTACTGAACTTACAATGAATGGCCATGGAGCTCCTGAATAAAGGAACAGCCCAAGAGGGCCATACAAATGTATGTGCAATTTAAATTAGGTACAATAAGAAATGACTTTCCCAGAATCGACGGTATACTCTTGGGTCAACACGTTCGTTTTTCGTCACGTTTCTAAATTTGTCTGATTTTGCTTTCGTCAGCCATTCTTCATTCGTCAACTTAGTCTGCAGTCATTATCGTCTTTGACCATAACGAGTTGTTGGCCTTTTTCTTATTTCGACTTAATCGTTTTTCGTCATTTCGTATTTGGTCATACCTATTCTAAGTTGTTACCGAACTAAGAATACGGTAAAACACGAAAAACACAGATTTAACAGCGAAAGAAGATTATGACGAGTAAAGAACGAGACGGATTAAGATAAATATGAACAACGAAATTGACCGTAGTTGATAAAGAGCATCGACGATTGTGACGAATAAAGATTGGCTGACGAAAGCAGAATTGGACTAAATTATACCGAATCGACTTTGACCGCTATTGTTTGTAAGTAAAGATAAACCGCACTGAGGGACTTCCCGGCCAATGACGCGATAACCCGGAAAACGTCAAAATGTACCTACTTATCGTAAACGAGTTGATTGACTTTTATAACCGTTTTCAATGTTAAAATTATATTAACAACACCGTGTTTTCATGTACTCAAAGCTAAGCTTTTTAATTTAAAAACATAATTGTAGTTGCCGTAATACAGCAGTTCTCAAAAGTTTGTACAAAAATCAAGGAAAAAGTCAAATTTGTTTTTTATTGTTCCTATTTTGTTACCAAATTTTTTTTCATGAATTGAGATTTTATTTTCTTTATAATATTTATAATATTTCTTTATATATTTATATTTTCTTTATAACAATTATCCTGTATATATATCTTACGAAAGTCGACTTATATTACTTAATGTTGGTAACAAAATAGGATCAATTAAAATTTGCTGACGTGGCTATGTACAGTATGTACAAACTTTTTGAGAAGTGCTGAAAACTCCTACTAGATTTTTTTAAATAGGTATTTAATTGTTTATATAAATTAAAAGATCTAATGCTGTTGCTGACATTAATAAGCTATGTAGACCATAACATTATTATTTATTATTACAGTCAATTTAGTACTAATTAAAAATAATATGTTCGTTAGTAAAACAAATGAAAGTCGTAAACATGGTCATGAAGAAAAATTATGAAAATTGTCTGTTTTTTAATTTAAAAAAAAGTGCTAGATGTTAGTTTATATGTCAGCAGTTCTCGAAAAGTTTGTACAAAAATTAAGGGAAAAGTTAAATTTGTTTTTATTAATTCCTATTTTGTTACCAAGATTTTGTTGATGAATTGAGATTTTATTAAGTTTTATTTCGTCATTAAGGTTCTCTAGTATCTATATTTTCTTAATTATAACAATTATCCTGTATATATCTTACGAAAGTCGAATTATATTACTAAATGTTGGTAACAAAATAGGATCAATTAAAATTTGCTGACGTGTCATTGTACAAAGTTGACGGGAATTGCTGATGTACCTATGTAATTATGTAAGTAAATGTAAAATTATTAGTCATTAATGTCATTATTCACTTTAGTTGAGTACGACGACCGAATAATCATTATTAATTTGGCCTCGCAAGTATTAAGATTAATATTAATACTTATTTACGTAGTTGGCACAATGAATTATTTTAATTATAATAGTATATTAACGATACAAGTGCGAAATAGAGGAATAGATACGAGTTTTTAAAGTACTTGGCTAAAGTTTGGACAGCGCCTAGTAAAGTACTACTTCACGCTCTAGGCCGGTAAAATAGCGCCAAAATATAATACCGTAAACATGATTATAATACTATATCCTTTTCAAGTCCAAAACCTATCCATACCAAATTTTACCTAAATCAATTCAGCGGTACCTTTATAGGCGAAGCAGTCTCAATCAATCTTGTCCGAGGGTTATAGCTTTAAAGATACTGACCGGAGAAGTAAATACATATTAGCTGCATAATTTGCAGCTATTCTTGTATTACACATGGCATTTATAAGATAAGAATATAAAGATCTTACAACTATGTGGGTATTGTATTGTTGATATTCCATGCATACATTGTTTATATTGACGACCGGTCTGGCCTAGCAGGTAGTGACCCTGCCTGCTAAGCCGCGGTCCAGGGTTCGAATCATGGATGTTTTCTATGTATATTATATATATATCGTTGTCTGAGTACCCGCAACACAAGTATTCTTGAGCTTACCGAGGGACTCAGTCAAGCTGTGTAAGAATGTCCTATAATATATATTTATTTATTTATATTTATTTATTTGTATTACATCAGAAATTCTGGAATTCAAGACGCATTTGACGCATTTCTTTTGGAATTTCGGATCAAAAATTCCTTATTGCACTAGAAACGTTTGTCAAAAATAACACAGTGTATACTGTATAGGCAATGAACGCAAAATACTTAAGTATTATAATGAAATTAAGTATTATATTATAATTTAAGATGAAAATGTCCTTATTTCACTAGAAAAAATTGACAAAAATAATACGGTGTATAGTTGTATACTGTATAGACAATGAACGCCACATACCTAGGTATTATAATTTATAATGTTAAAGTTTATCGGTCCGGGGTGATGTTGTTTTAGCTTATTAGTGCGCATGCGCTCGGACAAGTCGGTTGTTGCAAAACCATGATCCGGGTATTAAGTGTGTTTGTGATTATGATATTACCAAAGGACTTCGTACTGGCAGGTATAGTAAGGGTTTTGAATGATTCACATTTAGTTTCATTAGACTTACCGATATCTGTTATGTACTCACTTCGATCGTGTTTTAATTTATCAGAACTCGTTTCGAACTTTTTCTTTTATGCACTCGTATCGTAATGTACTAATTACAGTACTTAAAATAATGGTGCTTTGTACTGTAAAACATAGTACGATACACGTACGAAGAGGGAATTTGTAAGTCATGTACCTAAGATTTAAAACACTCTCCAAGGTCGTGTTTTAATGTATGGTCATTCGTTTCGAATTTCCTCTTTAATTTCCGCACTTGTAATTTCATAAAATATTAAGATAGTCAAAACCCTGAGTGTTCTGGTATCATATTCCGGGAAATATCTACGTTAAGTTTATTTATGAATCATCCACGCTCTTTATTTTTGTTTGAGTATAGACAAAGTCACATTGTGACCTAGGTGATAAATATAGAAATAAGAAAATATATCAAATAAAGTGGCATCAAATATAAACGTGGATAAAACATTCAAATAGAAAAATAAACATCTAGTATAATCATTTTATAAATCATCCTCCTTCCGTTATCCTGGCATTAGACACGCTCATGAGAGCCCGAGATTTTCTTTGGAAACCCCAAGATTTGGCTCAGGCATTAGTTTTTACGAAAGCTGCTGCTATTTGACCTTCCGACCCGTGGTAATTCGGCCTTAATGGAATTAGTCCGGTTTCCTCACAATTTTTCCTTTAACGACACAGACTGGAAAATTTCAAATGAAATTTCCCACATAAGTTTCGAAAAACTCATTGGTACGAGCTCCGGATTTACATTCGCACGCTCTTATTAGGTACCGCTATAGCCTACTAGTCTATAGACTATTAGGCTCTTCTGTATGTAGATATTTATTCACATCAATTTGTAAACGTTTGTTATAACTCTGATAATTCAAAGAACATGTTGCATTCAAACGTCACCAACAACGATCGGCAAATTGAAAATGTCAGTCTACTTTGAGTCTGTTAAAAAGTCAACGTTTGAATTTTCAATCAAAAAATCCAATCAACCGATATCTCAGTTTTCTCACTTCCTGGATTCAAATGAAAAAAATCCTGCATGTTCTATTGAACTGTACAGTCACCGGCATAAAGAAGTGATGATTTCTGTACCTTGTCATATTAATGTCTTGTTTGAAATGTCATACGAAATTGTCAAATGATTAAAAGCGACAAAGTAGGGTGAATTAGCCGGTTGTCGGCCAGTTTAGCAAAACTACGCATTCAAATGGATTTTCTGTATATCATATTCGACAAAATTTTGTCATTGTATGATTTTTAGGCAAAGAATTTAATACAGTTTCCTTTTGGTATAAAAAATTATGACTAACTAACTTAGTTTTCTTTATATAGCTCCGAATATGAAAAAGTTGCAATTTAGCCGGTTGTCGACCACTTCTTTTGGTTCTCGGCCGCTTGTTTAGTTAGTTGTCGGCCACTGTTATTAGGGTTTTAAAATGAATCTTATGTCAGAACTAACAGGATTTATTTTGGAATAAAACAAGTAATAGTCAATGTCACAATGTATTTTTAGTAATATTTTACATTTAATGAGGTTTATAATGGTCCGTAACGTCCATTTGACACGCTGAATTTGCTGGCAACTATATATATATGTCGCAGTAAGATAGATAAAGCCGTTATATAGTTATAACCCTAGGGATATAATTATATGTCGTGACATAGTTAAACGAAAGCGATTAATTGCTATCTTACTAGGAATATAACTATAATACGTTACTAGTTTAGTGATATAATTATATGACTGGATTCAGTTTAGTGAAATTATTGTAGGCAGGAGTGCGGCCGTGCGGCGGAGGTATAGTTATAACCCTAGTGATATAATTATATGCCGTAACATAACGATATCACAGAAAAAGTGGCGAAAATTCAATAAATAATTATGCACGAAAACTCAACCGTGACGTGAACGACAACTGATGCCGAACGACTGCCTTGTGGTAGCGGGTAAGCTCCCGCCCCCGTCTCCACTGCATCCCCGCACTACACTGCTACAATTATACTACTGAACTTAATCCAGTAATGTAACTATATTACTTAACTAGAGACGTATTATAATTATAATATATTATTCCTAATATATTATCCCTAGTAAGATGGTAAGGAATCGCTTTCGTTTAGCTATGTTACGGCATATAATTATATCCCTAGGGTTAATACCTCCGCCGCACCGCCGTAATCCTGGCTACAATCATTTCACTAAACTGAATCCAGTCATATAATTATATCACTAAACTAGTAACGTATTATAGTTATATTCCTAGTAAGATAGCAATTAATCGCTTTCGTTTAACTATGTTACGACATATAACTATATCCCTAGGGTTATAACTACATAACGGCTTTATCTATCTTACTGCGACATATATATATATATATTAAGGTCTAGTTACCCTTCGGGTTGAAAGGTCAGATGGCAGTCGCTTTCGTAAAACTAGTGCCTACGCCAAATCTTGGGATTAGTCGTCAAAGCGGACCCCAGGCTCCCATGAGCCGTGGCAAATGCCGGGATAACGCAAGGACGATGATATATATATATATATAATATTAATAAACAAATACGTATATACATAGAAAACATCCATGACATATCATAATAATAAATGACCTTACCGGGATTCGAACCCAGGACCGTGGCTCAACAGGCAGGGTCACTACGCGCTAGGCCAGACTGGTACTAAATTAAATTAAATAAATTAATGTAAATACGAGAAAAGAAACTAACAACAACAACAAACACAACACAATTTAACTAAATTTGCTAAAGTAAAAATATTATATGCAGGTAGGTACATAATGATGATGTATTAGACTGTATAAAATCTGGTGTAATCCTTAAAAAATACCTGTAGCAAAAATGTATAGTATAATAATTACCTAAGAACAAGTTGTGTTGCTATTGGATATTATTGTATTTATTAATAAATAAATGCATTTTTTTTTAAATAATCCTTACAAACAACGCAATTAATTGACCCCCAAAGACAA
Organism: Leguminivora glycinivorella; assembly: GCF_023078275.1. NCBI lineage: Eukaryota > Metazoa > Arthropoda > Insecta > Lepidoptera > Tortricidae > Leguminivora > Leguminivora glycinivorella. Next base: position 17,343,483 of record NC_062973.1, read on the forward strand.
ATTATTTTGAATCTGGGTCGAGAATATATTGCAGGGCCGACAACTAAATTAAAATTATTTGTTTCTCGGCCGTCATAAATTGGCTAGGCCGACAATCAACTTTAAAAATGCCTGTTCTCGGCCGCCAAATATTTCAAAAAATAAATCAGATTTTAACCAATTATTTCCAAGAAAGCATGTAGCCGGCTGTTAAATGCAATATCAATTTTGTTCAAAATAAGTGTTTTTTGAAGTATTTATTTTATTTGCTCTAATAATATAGGAAAGACAATCGATTAAAAATGACGTCCTTCAAGTCCGTTCTCGGCCGGGGGGCCGACAACTAAATATCTTTGTAAAATTGCATTTAGATACCCGACCACCCAATTTAATTTAATTATATTACATATTTTGAACATTTAAATTGAAATAACATGAGTTCAACTTATTCACAATCTACTTTAACCTCAACAATGGTCTCAAAGCCACGAAAACAATATGTTTACATACCTCGAAAAAATGTTGTATCCTAATTTTTTTTATAAAATTTGTCCACCATTCACACTGCTCAAATTGCTTCCGTACACTGACGAGCGAATCAATACGTCACCAAGAAAATAAATGTAGGACATGTCAATATCAAGTGACTTTATGTATCTACCCTCATTTTTTGAAGAAATACTATATAGTTGTCATGTTATTGTAGATTAACTGCGTGGTGGCCGACAACCAGAGGTGGTCGGATAACCGGCTAAACCACCCTACCGAAATCATCACTTCTTTATGCCGGTGTACAAATAGCAACGAGAAGCAGTATTTTAGCGGTATTTTTTTGTGCTCCGAGTTGTTGTTTGCCAACAAATCATAGAAGTTGAGCGTTAATCTCGCGATCTAACCCTTTAATAATTTGACATGAGTTTCTAGCCATTCTGTTTCAAATACATTTTACACGTAAAGTGTTGTTTTAATTATTTTGGCAAGTATTACGATAATACGCACTAAAAGGGTTAAATGAAATATGAATTACGAAGGCGGGGTTTTGGTCGCGTAGTCGGTTGTGAATTGACAACGTTTCAAAATTATCAATGTCCCTAAATCGAAAACCATTTCGAGATAAATATACGCTTGTAGATCACATAAATATATTTTTTTATTGTTTTTTCCGTATTTTTAGTATAAAAAATCTTAAAAATAGTTTAAAGGGGAAGTGACGTCAGATAGCTGATTTAGAGCTGCCACTATAACAAAAAAATCTTCCAGTTGGGATGTCACTTGAGTTTGACAGTGACACTTATCACAGTTCGTAGCAAAGATATTAAAAATTTCATGGCTTAGTCTATGGTTCGTAGTCATTGTGAGTCAGACATACCGGACTGTTTAAGCTGACTGTTAAAACTTTTTTTTAGAAATGATTTTGTCGTTTTCTTAGGTGTGTGAAACAACACATGTGACGTCATAAAGCTGTGTCTTGACGTTTGTAAGTTACGCTCTTTCTGCTCTAAGTAGTAATAAGAAGGGATTTTCTCATTAAAATAGCAGTTTTTGGAAAAATAAAAAAATACGTGTATCTTTTAGTATTGAGTTCTTTCAAACCAAACAATAAAAAGTAGTACTCAAAAATATGAAATGTTGTCAATTGCGAGAACTTTAACTAATGTTTAGTCACCCTGCACTGGAGTCATTTCGAAGCACAGAAATGCTCGGGTAATTTTGAAAGGGGAATCTTGATATGATGGAAATAATGGTGATTTTTATGTGATTTTTGAAATTAGACGACTTTCGAAATGCACCCTACCTATTTCTTTTAGGAATCTTTGATGGCCTAGCCAAGGTAAGAGCGAGCGTGCAATTAGGAGGTATGCTTAAAACCTCGGCTCGTATTGATGAGTTTTTCGTAATTTTTTATGTACGAATGCCATTTGCTATCAGCTGTGTTGAAGGAAATGTATCGCGAGATACCCGGACTAATCCAATCTTTGGAAAGTCAGGTGGCAATTGCTTAGTCACTTTACGACTACGTCAAAGCTTAGGATTAATCGCCGAATCGGATCCGAGGTTCTGAGCCATGGAAACCTTCCGGGATAACGTTAGGAAGAAGATAATACATGTTACTTCTTTAGTTATTAATAAAAACCCGATGGTATTTCCAGATTGCGGAGTAGTAACGAGAGAGCAATGGGACGGTCTGAGCCCAACTCGAGTAGAGTACTTACCACGACCAGTGGGGCTAGTCATCATGATGCACACGGTCAGCTCTCCATGCAATACGGACCAGACCTGCGCGGCACAGGTCCGGAACCTGCAGACGTACTTTTTGGACCAGCTCAACTATTGGGACCTGGGGCCTTCGTGAGTAAAACCGAACAAGCTTTATTCTCTTTAGATCATAGCATGGCATCACATAAACAAACCTACCTAGTCAGAAACACACGATGCTCATTATAATCGTGGCTAGAGAGCAATGGGGTGCGGTCTGAGCCCGACTCGAGTACTTACCGTGACCAGTCGGGTTGGTCATCATAATAATGCACACGGTCAGCCCTCCATGCAATACGGACCAGAACTGCGCAGCACAGGTCCGGAATCTGCAAAAGTACATCAACCACCATCTCAACTACTGGGACTTGGGTTCTTCGTAAGTAAAACTGAACTAGCTTTATCTTATGATTTCTAGTGTGGAACCACGTTAAACGAATCTACCTCTACTTAGTCATAAACACACGATTTTCATTATAATCTTGACGAGAAAGCTATGGAATGGTCTGAGCCCGATTTAAATAGAGTAGGTACGAGTACTTACAGCGACCAGTCGCATTGGTCATCATCTTGCACGGAGCATGTTTGGAACCTGCATACTTCTTGGACCATTTCAGCTACTAGGACTTCGTGAGTATAACTGGAGAAGCTTCTTGTTCTATGCTTTCTAGTGTTATAGATATATGTACTATGTTATATATATCTTAAATAGAATTTCATGATTCACAGTCATGTAATAATATCCAATGCTCCAAATAATTATGATATTAATATACTACGTTCGAAGTTGAATGAAAGTTACTACAGTTTGCCAGATTGTTTCGACTATAACTTTTCCATTTCAAATTCCCATTTTACATTTAATAATTCTGTAATTACGTATTTCGGTATTTGTGGCGGTCGCTAGCTGTTGAGGGTGCAAGGAACGGGCGCCTGCGCGGATGGTATTAAAATAGTATTTTATGCAACCGGCATTTAAAGGAGGTCAAAAAAGACGAGTGGCGTGGGTCACATATCACGAGTATTTTTTGACTCAGTTAAACACCGTTGCATACAATACTATTTAAATACCATCCGCGCAGGCGCCCGTTCCTTGCACACGCAACAGCTACCGACCGCCACAAATACCGAAATACGTAATTATAGAATTATTAGACCATGCACTTAGTTTTTAATAGTTTTCTAGAATGAAACGGGTGGCTGAAGGATTACAAACTCGAGTTATTAAAGAACTCCACCTTCGGCGTCGGGCTTCATACAGTCTCTCGTTCGTAGTCCTTTTACTTTCCGCCTTAATACACAATGTACTATTCGCCGCTCGCCCGCCCCGGCTTACGTTGTACCGCAGCTAACAGACACGCTTAAAGTAAAATTGCAGGGTCGATATTTACAAAACAGAAGAACTTTATTAATCATGAATGTTTTAATTACATGGGAGGGTAAAAGGTTTTTGGACTGCTATAAGTGTAATATTAGTATTTAAAATAAACAAAAACCATGTCTAGTTTGGTAAACATGTTTTTTAAGTGTTCAATTACTTATAGGCACAAAAACCCACGCCACGTTCCTAAATTTGTCCGATCCTGCTTTCGTCAGCCATTCTTCATTCGTCAAGTTAGTCTGCAGTCATTATCGTCTTTGACCTTGAGTTGTTGGCCTTTTTCTTATTTCGACTCAATCGTTTTTCGTCATTTCCTATTTGGTTATATTCTCTGTTGGTACCGACCTAAGACTATGAAAAAACACGAAAAACTTAGATTTTATAGCGAACATGCTGAAAGAAGAATATGACGAGTAAAGAACGAGACGGATTAAGATAAAGACAACAAATTTGACCATAGCTGATGAGATAGACCATCGACGATCGTGACGAATAAAGAATTGCTGGGTCTATATTAATTCGCATAACTGAATACTCCTAATATGAATTGGCATACCGTTTATTACGCATAACGTTTAATACGCATATCATTATTTCGCATAACAGATTTCGTATAATGCTAATGCGCATAATGTAAATTGTTATAACGATGAATTGGTATAAGTATAATAAGCATAACTTTGTTTCGTAGAATGTTTAAATGGCATATAAGAAAATTATATTTTCACCACACTAACGGGTAACGGCTTACTTTTCTGTTCGAAAACAGATAGCAAAATTGCATTTTATCCACAAGAGTGCAAAGTAATTTCATACAAATTTTAACTTGATGTCTTAAGCTAGCTGATATAATTCTACCTATAAATGATGATTTTGAATCATAAATATTGAAGAAATCGATGGATTTGATTTAGTTTGATGTTTTATAGTCAGTATTTTGTTTGTGTTGGGGTGGTGAAAAATTTTGTGTTTCAAACTCGGTGGCAATGTTTAACGTGCCGTACGAAGGTTAATGTGCCTTGAAACCCTCGCGACGCTCAAGATTACACTTTTTGAACCTCTCGCTACGCTCGCGGTTCAATATTGGAATCTTCCGCTTGCTCGGGTATCAGTATTGGCACGTGCAATCTGCGAAAATCTGAACGATGAAATAATATTATTTAAATACTATCCATTTTCAATTTCTTTAGTAAGGTACAGCTGGGCAAATCTAGACTAAAAGGCAATTGTAAGTATTGTAACTAATCCGTTTTTTCCATGATTACACTATTTCTCCATTATTCCATTATTACATGTATCCACTGAACACGCCTACTACATAACTGGTAGACACTCTATTTTCTGAAAAACACTTATGAAAAACGAAAAAACTTAATAAGTAATGTATAAATAAAATAAAGACTCCTTAACTCAAATAATCTTTTTAATATAAGATTAGCAGTTAAGTGATGTATGTTAAAAAATGCATGTATGTTTCTTAAAAATAAACAGTTTTTTTTAAATAATACAAACATTGTAAAACATGGTAGAAATTGACCAGTTATATTTGCCCACCACTCGAGATTTGCCCCGCTGTACCTTACTTACCCCTATTTTTTTCATGCTTAATAAGTGAGATTAAACACTCAAAATCGAGCGCTCGAAATTGGAAAATCAGCTCTTGATTGATCCAATCGCTTGCTCCATACAGTTAGTAAGTATGGCAATTCATTTTAGGATAATTAAAGTTATACGAAATAATAGTATGCAAATTTCAATTATGCAGATTCATTGTTATGCGAAATAAGAATTATGCATTTTTAATATTATGCTTATTCAATATTATGAACAATTATGTTATGCCAAATCTGTTATGCGAATTCAAATTATGCGAATTAATGATAGGCGAAATAGAGGGCACCCAGAATTGCTGACAAAATCAGAATCGGACAAATTCAGGAACGTGGCGAAAAACGAACGAGACGACCCAAGAGTGTACCTAGCTTATTTTCAACTCTTTTTTGCCAGGTTGTAGGGTCTAACCCCCTTATTCATAAACTTTCACTAAAGGTATCTAGCCGATAAAGTTCGTTTGTCCCTTTCTATTACACCAATACGTCGGAAAAGGACAAACGAACTTTATCGGCTAAGTAGATAACTTTAGTGAACGTTTATGAATAAGGGGGTAAGTCTGAAAGGAGAAATATTTCAGATTCCTGATCGGTGGCAACGGCAAAGTGTACGAGGGACCCGGCTGGCTACACGTCGGCGCTCACACCTACGGCTACAACAGGAAGTCCATTGGGATATCTTTCATCGGCAATTTTAACAGTACGTAATTGTGTATGTACAGTTCATGGTGTAACATGAAACAACAATGATTTTAATCTAATCTATGTCTCGATAAATTTATTTGACGTTATGTTTTTTTTTATTAGTTCAAATTTATGAAGAATGTTGCAGCGTGGAATACTGATACAACTTACTGATTTAGTTGCCGAGCTAAAAATTGTCAATAACAATCTTAGTTGCCTACACTTATGTCATAATAAAAAAAAATATAACAAAGGGTTTATAACATTCTACTTGAAATCAAAATGTTAACGTAAAAAATACGAATACTGGACCAAGTCAGCTAAAATACTCGTTTACTGGAACATGTTCACTTATATCGTAAACTGCAACAAATTTGAAAATTCTATGAACGCAAAAATAATCTGATTTTTCAAACTTTTTTGTTAATACGTGACGTGAACCAATACGCAAGTTATGTTTCTTTGTAGGTACTATCAACTGCAAAAGTGCATGGAAAAATTATTAATGAATTCATTGATTGACCTTTGAACGGCTCTCCTCCAAAATCGTGATTTTGCACTTTGCTCAGTATACCTACTTAGGAGGTATCGGTATGCCTGTTTGCCACCGACGTGGTATAAAAAAATATAAACGCCTTACAAAAAAATAGCAATCTCGCAGTATGATTGATGAATATGTAAACACTAGGCGCGCTTTCAACTCGCGTATAGTGAGAAACAAACAAATATTTTGAATAATTACTAATTTTTAAGATATGGAACCCTCCCTCCCTCCATAACCCTGCACTCTGTTATCATTATCAAAGATAAAATAATAATAAAAAATATCTTATAAATATTGATTATTTTAATTGAATGGCCTCAATCAATAAATATAACATTTCAGACTAGAACCAGCCAACTGAAGTGTTAAGCCGATTGAAATATATATTTGAATAGGTTGATACAAATAATTCATTAGCGAAGGGTCATTCATTTACCAAAGTAAATAAAGGTGAATGTGTCCTTTAATCACTTTACGTACTTACTTCACAATGGTAAGATCACATTAAAGTCATATTCATAATGAATTTTCGGGTTTGACATAAGAGTCTGATAACTTATATCGATAGCTTGAGCCAAAATTAGTTTCGAGACACAGTGGAAAGTTACTGCCTTGGGCGAGCCTTGACTTGGGTAACTGGTGAAGTTCCTATACGACTTGGAACTCCGGTTATCGTTTTAAGAACGCACTTATGGTAAATAGATGTCGCTACAGGTCTTATTGACATGGAAATATTCACTGACTATGGATTCTGGTGATATGGCAGTGCACTGGAGTATCGTATCGGTCCAAAGGCAGTAATTTCTCACTTTTAAATTTAATGTATTCTTCAAAAAGTTTATATAAGTAGGTATTTCAAAAGTCCACCAGAAAAGGACGAATAAACAATTTAATAAAATGTTATAAGGAGATGAAGGGTGGCATCGGTAGGCCAGAAGGTTGCAAGTTTAAATTAGGTGTCGGGAAGTTATGGCAGTATTCGATTCGATGAGGAGTGATAATGATCTTGATTGGAATAACGACTTTTTGGTTGAAGAAATAACCTTTTTGATACAGAATTACAGACAGATCGGTATCGAACCGCAATGAAATCTTTGTAGCATTGCTCGAATACGGTAGTTTCAAAATTGAATTTGATTAGTCTTGTTTCGCTTTGTACTAAATTAATCAGTCGGTCATATTTGTGTGCCCATTATTCAGTTCTTGAGAAATCCTTTCAATATATGGTAAATACACATCCTCAGGAAATTAAGCCCGAAATATGTTGGCAGTCTGGTTCTAATTAAATATTTGAAAATAGATTATACATTTAGTAGTTTGATTGTTGATTGTTTAACTTTTAGTTTATTGGCTTAGCATCTTTGCATACGATTTTCTATGCAAGGGGTGTTATAAGTTTGACGTGTCTGTCTGTGTGTGTGTCTGTCTGTCTGTCTGTGTGTGTGTCTGTCTGTGGCATCGTAGCTCCCGAACGGATGAACCGATTTAGATTTACTTTTTTTTTGTCTGAAAGCTGAGTTAGTCGGGAGTGTTCTTATCCATGTTTTATGACATAGGCTACTTAAAAATGGGGGGGGGGGGGTTGTATGGATCGTTCCGCAATTTATGAATATAATGCGAGCGAAGCCGCGAGAAAAACTCATCATCATCATAAACTTAACAGTTAATCTCTTGTCGGTGGAGTATTTTCCAGCTTTTTCTATTATGTGCCAGCTCTTTGACTCTTTGATACGACACGGCCCCTACTTTTTCTTTTATTTGGTCCATGTAGCTGCGTCTGGGCTTTCCACGACCTCTCTTACGTCCAATCCAGAATAGTAATAAAAAAGTGGTGGGAAAAAACTAGTCGGATATAATTATGCTAACGATTAGACGACGGGCGAGTGACGTCATCATGTCACTATTTTTTATTAACCCTTAATTGAGCACAAGGCGTAGGTATACTAGGTATATGATTTATGACGTTATGTCTAGTTGGTCTCTAACAATCCAAATAATTTTCATAAAAATATGTTTGGAGAATAGAATAGCTACGAGTAAGTATATTTATTTTGTCTTTTTCAATATGGTACACATCATGAGAGAGTAAAGGATGACTTAAGGTTATTTAGATCCTGTTTAAAATAATTTATTTGCGATACAGACGAACTCCTGATGGAATTTCATATGAAAAAGTCCTTACACTGGAAGAATCCGATCCTTTTTTGCCGGAAAGTCGCACATCATGAAATGAAATGAAATGATTTTTTTTTTTATGGGATAGGAGGCAAACGAGCAGACAGGTCGCCTGATGGTAAGCGATCACCGCCGCCCATGGACACCCGAAACACCAGAGGTGTTGGAGGTGCGTTGCCGGCCTTTAAGATGGGTGTACGCTCTTTTCTTGAAGATTTGAAGGTCGTATCGGTCCGGAAATACTGCAGGCGACAATTCATTCCACAGTTTAGCTGTGCGGGGCAGGAAGTTTCTGGAGAAACGCACAGTTGAGGACTGCCAGCCATCTAGATGATGACGATTAGATTATTATTATTATTAGATTATTTTCCAAGTAGGCATATCACAATGCGCATATGAACGTCAAATGAAGCTACGCCGGCTCTAACCCTACGCCTCAGCCGCGAGAAGATTTCAGTCCCCCCTCAGTTGGAGGGGGGTATCTACTATGGGACCGGCAAGAAACTCTGTGGGCCACTTCTTTTCAAAACATTACATGTTATAATTAACATGCATTAAAAAAACAAGATACAATTTAAAAAGCAAAAGTATTCATCAAAATAGTACATTTCGATACAAGTGCGAAAAAGAGGAAGTTCGAAACGAGTGGCGATAAATTAAAACACGACCGAAGGGAGTGTTTTAAATCGACACGAGTTACGAATTCCGTTTTCGCACGTGTATCGAACGACGTTTTTCAGTACAGATGGACCTCCGAAGTTTCGACCTGCCATATAATGAACCACTTCTCGCACTAGTGCGTAAAAAAAACACCATCTGTACTGAAAAAATATTAAAAGAGTACCTAAGAGACTAGATACCTAATCTATGGAAATTAATTTCAATAAATTATACAAAGTACAAAGCTACTATGATTAATAAGAGATGTTAGAGATGTATAGAGTCTCTAAGTGTCAACGTACATCTAAAAAAAGAAAAATTATACATGATGAAGAAAAAAAAACGAACTGATACAAATAAAAGATAACTAAAATAGCTTTAGAGTTGTAAAGGACTCTTGATGTCTCAACAAAAGAAAAAAATATATACAGTGAAACCTGGATAAGTGAGACTTCAAGGGACCACAAAATTTATCTCACTTAAAGAGGTATTCCACTTATTCAGGGTCTCAGTTAGACAGGCATAGTAAAATGTTTGTCTCATTTACAGAGGGTATCACTAATAGAGGCCAGAATAGAGGGTATGTCAGTTATAGAGGTGATAAATAAGGTGTTTTGCATATAGTTATTATTAGTTGCATACTACTTAAAAGAAAAGGTAAATAAGCCTTTTCTTTAAATAAAATATAAGACTCTAACGTCTTAAAACTTTTATAGGTATATTATGAAAGTATTTTTATTTTTTTTATTTTTATGTAATAAATTATCGAGATTTTAGTTTTAATTAAAATAACCAAGAAAACCCTTAAACTCATCTGAACACAAAAAGGATAAAACGCGTAATTTAAAGATAGGCTAAGAATTATTAAAAATATAGAAGTAGATTTTCAATGAAGTCCAAGTTACAGAGGTCACAGATTGACTGTATCTCAGATACAGAGGTAAATTCCTATAAAATTCTTAACAAAAAATTAAGTTTATATACATTTCAAATATAGTCTTATTAACAGAGGTAAAATACACACACTGTCTTACTAATAGAGGGAAATGTGACTATAAAATCGAAAAGGCTAATCTCACTTATAGAGGTCTGTTTTGTCTCACTAATAGAGGTAAATCGGTGCGAAAGTGTCGGGACCACACCTTGGGTCCCAACTAAAGAGGTTTCTCACTTATCCAGGTCCCACTTAACCAGGTTTCACTGTATATACTTAATCTACTATTTTTTTCCTTGGAGATTTATATGGTCTCCAAGAGTCAGAAAGTAAATAAACAAACAAGGACCGAACTGATATTCATGAAAGAAGCGTCCATTGACCTTAAATGTATGAGATTTAGCATAGTAGCAAATGTCAATACATGTATAATTTTGAATATAAATTATTTATGTTCAACATTAATTATGTATGCGGGTTAGGTTCGTGTTGGCAAAATGTCACAAAAATACCGTATAACATGTACATACTACTTAGTCTAAGAGTAGACGGGCAACTTTGTAACTATTTGCCAACTATTTTTCTGACATAGGTACTCACAAACCACGGAGACAGATTTGATGAAACCTAAGAGTAGTATTTTCTGTATCTATACTATATTTTAACTAACATTTAAAACAGTAGCCCCCAAAAAGTACACCCTGAATACAGCCTGTATGCTATTTATTTACTTTGTTTATTCGGTAAATGTTCGGCATTGTAACGGAACTATTCGGCCAAATACGAACATTAAAAAAATTGCCGAATACTTACCGAATATTTGACACAACTCTAATGTGTTTACTACTCGTATGAACCGGTGACCACTTATTTCCAGATGACAAGCCAACCCCCGAAGCGCTGGCGGCCGCTAAGGCGTTGATTAAGTGTGGGATGACCAAAGGACACCTGAAGAGGGACTACAAAGTAGTGGGTGCCAGGCAACTCATCGCCACAGAGAGTCCGGGCCGCAAGCTGTACCAGGAAATACGCAACTGGCCTGATTGGACCGATAATTTGGATGGCATAAAAAACAATTGAGCAACCAAGAAACTGTAGTTTTAATAAAATGTGAATGTTCTTCCAAGCGCTGTCACATGTGGCAAGTTACGAGCGAGGCGAGTGCGTTACAAGTTCGCCACAAGTGCCCAATGTCCTCGCCGCTAGTGCACAAGGGAACTTGACTGTAGTTAAAATAAAATATTTTATACCACGCACGAAATAAAGCATCAGATAATTATAAGAAAAACATGGACAGAAGTTATTTTTAAATCCGATTGAAATATATAAAGTAACTGAGTTGACCGTGACGTCACTCAATTCGATTTCATATAAATTCCATATTAGCAAGTCGCTCAAATTCGTTTTGACAGTTCTTAAAAAGAAGCTGATTTGACTAGGAGGCAAGTAGCCTATGAAGTACCTAGCGCTCTTGCACTATTTTAGAGCGAGATCGTCGAGCACTCGCGGCGAAGTCGCTGTATGCGCATTTTTGTCGCCTTCAACTCTCCAAATGTGATAGCACCATAAAATCAAAACGGGAAAAGCCGGGTTTTTGCTGGGTAGAAGCATGGTTAATATTTGACTTTTATAATATGAACAATATTAATATTGTATTACGTAATGCACAAATAGCCATATCAAATGAACGTCAGTTCATTCAATAAGTATGACCATTGGTCGATTAACTTTTCAGAGAAGTAAGCTCTTTTAAATTTGTGGCTATAATATGCTCTGTGTTTTCTTTGAAATATCTGCTGATGACGGACTATATACATAATACCAGCGAAGAATAAATGTGACACCTTATAAGAAATTACTATACTTCTTCACTCAATTTAATTTATTGACAATAAACATACATTACATTACTGTTTACGTTTAGGTACAATCCGTAGGGATAACACATCTCGGCGGGTCAACATCAGTGTTCAAAACGTACCCCTCCTTGCAGTCACAGGCATTAAGTTGACAGAATGTCATACACTCCGCTGCTGGTGTACCAGCTGGATTGGCACAAGTTGGTCTGCAAGGATTGCCACACCCAGTTACTGCATTAGGATCTCCGCCACAGTCAACTGAAATAAATAATAATTATTAGACATTTTTTTTACACATATTGACTAAGCCCCGCACTCCGCAGTAAGCTCATAAATATTGTGTTTCGGGTACACACGTTTACAGAGAACGATAGAAATCAGCTATGATTCTGGAACTAATATATGTGTTCATCACACAAAGACATGTCTTTCATGGGATTCGGACCCAGGACCGTCGGCGTAGCTGGCAAGGTTACTTTCCATTAAGCCAAACTGGTCGTCATCAAAACAAAGGCTCAAAAAGGCTTGATTACGGGTACGACATATGATCATAACTTGTTCATAAATTACCTTTTGAGTTTATTATGTCTACGTACATACACTCACGCCTGTATCTCATAAAGAAGTAGGCAGAGCATATGAAACTACTTAAGCTTCAGTGCCACTCTTGGCAAAAAAAGAGGTTGAAAAAAAACGAAACTGACATTGCAGTGACATTGCCAGCCTCTCGCCTACGCCACAATTTAACCCGTGTGTTGTACAACGCGCAAGAATCTCTTGAGACTAAACATGGCGTTAAGACGCTGATAGCACCCAATGGCCTTGACGCTAGCGTACACTGTCTAATCGTATGGGAGTAAGTGAGAGCGCCATGTCACTAAAAGAGGGCGGATAGGTACGAAAAGTGCGGAAAAATATTAAAATAAAGAAAAAGATGCATTATTTGTGCAAAATGTTTCATTAGTGTTTTAGATATGTATATATTTGTTATTATAATATTAACTAAAGACAACTAAGTGAATAACTGAACGACACACAACCGTTTAATGACGAACTCGAGACCAATCTTTGCAATTTTTTTCTATCGAGCCGATTTCATTAAATCGTGTATCGAGTACAGCTATGTTCTTTGAAATATAATGAATAATAACATATAATTTACGGGTGTGTAATGATTGGTATAACTTTTTTTGGTATAATAACACTTGATATAACAACATTTCGTATATATTTAAAGGATATAATCACTCATTTGACATAATTAACATTTGGTATAACCACAAAATATCTACTTTTATTTTGTATAATCATTATTTCGTATAACACTTATTTATAATAACCGTTATATGGTATAACTATCTATTGATATACGACTAGTATAATATAACTAGCAAACAGTATAAAACATTTCATTAATTAATTTTATTATTTTTTGAAGGGATCACAGTTCTAACCTAACCTAACCTACTTTTCTGATAGCAGTACATATGTTCAAGGGTCACAGTTGTAACCTAACTTAACCTATTTTTGTGGTAGCAGCGCGTTGTGTGTAGGGGTCACAGTTCTAACCTAATCTACTTTTCTGGTAAATGATGGATCTAATTACTTGTACTTAATCTATTGTACAATTGTTTTTTATTCTAACTGTGCTTTAGAAAGAATTTGTGTTATACAATTTATTTATTATCGGAAATAAGCATTATACTCAAAGTATGTTATAATAAATGTTTTTCGAAAAAATGATCACTATATTAAATAAGAATTGTACAATTTGTTAGTATATTATTTGTTGTTATATAATTCAATAATTATATCAAATGATCGTTATAACGACTAAAAATATATCAAAAAAAGGTATATCGATTGATACGCACCCATAATTTACTTGCCTTACTAAGACTAATAGTTTGTCTTAAAAAAACTGCGCAAATAACATCAATTTTACGCAATTGGGTGTTGTCAGCCCCTTAATGAAGAGTCAAGAGTCATCAATATATAGTTCGTTACAAATACTTACGGCACGTCTTGGCATCTATACAATCTCCCTTCTCATTCCTCACAAAGCCAGATTCGCAGAAACAGCCGCCTGCGCAGGGCGGCGCTATACTGGGACACACCAGGAGCTTGCCCAGGTCACCACAGGCGGTCGGCCCACATTCACCTTTCAAGCAGTCCGTATATCTTTCGTGGGGTTTAGTGCACTGATCGGCTGAAACATGAGATTGTTAGGAAATGAAATTACTAAAGTCGTAATAATTATTTTTCAAACTATTTTGTCTCAATTTTCATTTCAAACCAATGACTTCATTATTACTACGCGTATTTTAGAATAACTTACCAACATCATCAAGTGTTTGGGCTGTCACCACAGAAATAATAACACATATAATAAATACAAAACGAGACATGACGTCGGCCGCGGCTTCCTCGATCAAATGGTCGACGAGAATAATGTTATTAAAAACTTGATTATTCTGTATATACTTACAGCATCGTGACTTTGTATAGAATATTTTCCACGCAGTTTTTTAACATATCATACTTAACTCATATTCAAGGCTAGAAGCTATTTATATCAGACACATAACATACTAAACGAATTGGGACTTAATCGCGTATGACTGCAATTTAAAATTATTATGTGTAATAATCGTGAGAGTTTTAAATCAGTGTCATACTTAACGAATACTAGAGTAAAACATTAGACTTGTCTGTTCTAACACAGTCTACGACACCACACCTCGGACATTGGCGATCAAAATATATATGAAAGAGGCGCGTTCCTAGCACACAGTCTAGGCTCGTGTAGGTGAACGCGTTCCATGCTTGTATGAGTGAAATATGACAGGTCACTGTTCGCGTTTTTGACAGGTGGTAACTGTGAGGTAACCGGGAGGGGGGTGGGCGCCACTTTCAGCGGGGAGCAGGAGTGGCCATACTGTACGCTAGTACTCTTTATTATACCGTGACGACACTGAGGACGATTTTTATATCTAGTAATATATACTATTATCAAAGGCTTTAATAAAATTCGAAAGTAGATGCCAAACTGTTTATTATTAGTTTAGGTTGCACAAATATTATAAGTACACAGTCCTAAACTAAATAAGCAAAGACTAGTACGTGTTTAAAAAATATCCAGCTATAAACATAATATTTATCATGATTTGATATTATGATGCTACCTGCTAGATGAATATCGTCACTACTTTTAAAAAAACTTGTATCTTCGTCTGTCAATGAAAAGAAAATTGTAGTAAGTATGTATGGAATGCATATAGACTTACTGCGTTTTAACTTTAAGGAGCAGCGTGAGATACAAGATTTTTTCAAGGTAGTGACGATATGCTGATTAATAACTGGTGCAATACTGTAATTTCAAATCATAATTAAATCTAATACAGATGTAGTGCACAATAGTTTCCAATAGCATGTTTTCGAAAACTATCAAGTTTATCATGCTAGTTCAGTTAACGTCATTTCTTCATGAAGATGGCGGAAATAGCATGATTGTTTCCGTGAAAATGCGAATGTACTAATAAAGCTTAGATATGTTTTACTCCTGAAGCCGGACAAAAATAAACAAGCACGAGAATTAATCTGTATGAACTTACAAGTAGCAAAACCAAAGTGCACATAATAATTTCAAAAAAATTTTGGTCTGTGGTCTTAATAGTGAATAAGATCTTTGTGGCCTTACATTTTCCGCTTTGTGGCTAGACATACTTACCTACTTAATTTTATATTTTAAATAAGTGAATTATTTTTTTAAATACATACTGCACAATGGTACGAGTCACTCTTCATCTTGCAACTCTAGACGGACTTCATACTGTGAACGATACCAGATCCACCAGCCGAGAGCATGCCGCGTCGCCGCCGAAACGATCCAGCAGTAATAACATACCTAGGATAAATCAAAGTCTTGTTACTGCTCCTACGTATAGGTAAATTTACCCTCAGTAGGTAGAGGTACAAGGTACAAAAATACAGAAAAAAGATAAAACAAATGATTATAAATAGAGGCAGACAACAGGCGGTCGTATTAGGAATTTGCCCAACAGCGAAAAACCATAATATTGTATTTTACGAAGCATCATCCTCCTTGCGTTATCCAGGCATTTGCCATGGCTCATGGGAGTCTGGGGTCCGCTTTGACAACTAATCCCAAGATTTGGCGTAGGCACTAATTTTTACGAAAGCGACTGCCATCTGACCTTCTAACCCGACGGGTAAACTAGACCTTATTGGAATCAGTCCGGTTTTCTCACGATGTTTTCCTTCACCGAAAAGCGACTGGCAAATATCAAATTTATGTACATTACGAAGCATAAACTCTTTTAATTATTAAATCGATTAAGCGACTTGAAAAAGTAAAGACACTTTCGCATTACTATCGTACTATCCTTTCTTGTCCCGGCGTCGCATGGGAAAAAATGATTCGCGGTTATTTCCATTAGACTTACGTATATTGACCGTGATATAGACCACGATTAGCTTTGATTTTTGCCGACCTCCCGATATTTCGACGCACTAAAAGGAAATTAGCCTATTGTCACACCTCGGACACTGGCGATCAAATATAATTATGAAAGAGGCGCGTTCCTAGCACACAGCCTAAGCTCGTGTAAGTGAACGCGGACTATGCTTGTATGAGTGGAATATGACAGGTCGACTGTTCACGCTTTTAATAGGCGGTAACTGTGAGGTAACCGAGAGGGGATGGGCGGCACTTTCAGCGGGGAGCGGGAGTGGCCATACTGTACGATACTCTTTATTATACTGTGCTATTGTATTGTTTCAATCTAACCACAAAAATCCTCAACCAATTTTACCCTTCCTCAAAAATATCCAATAGAGATTAATCCAATTACTTAGTCGCTTGTGAGTTTATCGCGAACATAGTCAGGGGCGGCGGCGGTGGGTTTTGTTGGGTTAGAGTCAGAAATTTCGCATTGTCCTATAGATCAGTTAAATGTGTCTTGTTTTGGGTATCTTTTGTTTCCACCGCGGTAATAGAAGTAAACAAAACGTTCAGGGCTGAAAATTTTCCACTGAAACTCCAGTGAAAAGTTAATAGCTACTCTTGTTAAACGTAAACAGCCAGGGCAATTAACCAATCATTATTATCGTAGTTAATGATTTAGACCCAAAATTTTAGAGCGTTCAGCCATTGTAATAATCAGAACGACGGTAGTTCAAGAGAGAACTAATTGATTATGACGTTGGAAACGAATTAAATTGAATATAAATACTACTATTACTACTACTACTTCACTGGCTCAGCCAATCAAAAAGGGTCTTGGCCTCCGACACATGAGATCGTCACACCCTATCCTGCGCCCTGCGCCACTTCACGCCAGTTGGGTACACTGGGTGAGGACATGTATTTTAGTCAGTAATATCAATAAACCGACCGGAGGGCAGCAGAGTTAGAGGCAAGCCCAAGCTCAGATGGTTAGACGGCGTATACCAGGACATCAGGACCCTAGGAGTGACAAGTTGGAGAAGGAAGGCCACAAATAGATCGGACTGGAGAGACCTGCTTGACCAGGCTAAGGCCCACCCGCGGCTGTAATGCCTCAGATGATGATGAATATCAATAAAGTTACCAAATCGAATAAAACAGATGCCGCACGAGTATCTTAAGTTTCAGTTGAGTGAACAAAATTTCCTGTATGTCAGCATGTCACGTGTACCGTGTACGGCGTAATTAACAAATATGCTAGAGATATGAAATGAATTATTTCGAGCCACTTAATTGTAATGCCTCTGATGATTTTTATATCAATGAAAGCTAAAATATGCTTTGTATATCTGGCGACCCGACCGGTATTTTTTACGAACTTCGAAACAGACATATTTTGATATAAATAATTTTGTTTACATAAATCATTTATTTATGTAACAACAATTCCGATGAATTATTAATGTCAAATTGAGTCCCAGTTGTGTTCTGCTTTTTAGGTACGTGACATATTGAGATCACTCTCCATTTTTTGTGCAACCACATCACATAAAATAAACAAGTGCTACGAGCCTCGACTTGCCTACATTAGCTTATAGGCAAAAAGGTTGAGATTGAATTCTGCATAAAGATTAATAACAGGTTGTCGGGGATTTTAGAAGGTCAAAGTCATGACTCATGAAGATATATAACGCGAAGTTTACATAGTGACTTTAGTGATAAAGAGAAATAATGCTAACCTGATATCATTTTTATTAGGTTCAAAGAAATAAAAGCGTTGTCGCTTAATTTAGACGATGCTTTAAAGCGTTACGTAAATTAAAAAATGTCTAAAACGTTTAATATTTACAAAATGGACACTTATGTTTGACGCACAGCAGGAAAAACATCAATAACACTTAGGTATTATACTTTCAAGTGGTCAGGCTAGAAGACTGAATAAATTAGTATACCTGTACCTACTGATGATGCAAATGCACCTGCTTTGCGTGGCATTGAAAATGCTGATAGCTATAGGTATTTACTTTAATTTTATTCCACAGTCATTACAAAATTTTCTGGAATCACTTACTAACACTACACTTAGATAACAGATCATCCGATCATTTTGGTTATAATAATGCGGGCCTGGTACGCTAGCAATCGCACATAGCTTTTCGCACCTTCTGTCAGTCCGACAAGGACTCACTTACACGATATACATAGTATATCAAATATCCCACTTGCGTGATTGGTCGCCTGGTTTCAGTTTTTTTTTATTGAGGCAACCTGGACATCATATTGGTACATACCCCACTGAGGAGAGTTACTAATATGTATACTTTAGCCCTAATGAGCGTGAGCAATCTTCAAGGTATATATTATAAACCACTATTAGGTTCACGATATTAGAGTACAGTTTGTTGGTGCCCCATTAAACGGTTTTTTAAGGTCTTTCCCATCTTTCTACTAACTATAAAACTAGAGCGTCTGCGATTATAATCTAACACCAAAATAGATTACTCACCAAGGTCATGCAGGCGAGAACAAACGTGGAAGCTAGCGGCCAGGGTGTGACTTGGCTCTCCTGTGTCATCAGACCAGCTAAAGTCCGCCCGGATAGCCAAGCAGCCAAGACTGCTAGAGGAGACATCAGCATTATGCCGAGACTGTCCACCATGAGCTGGAACAAATCGTCATGATTATTTAGGAGTTCAGTCGAGTTAAATAATACGCTTAGCGAAGCGTCAAAGTCTTGGGAAGAGCAAAGGCCGAGCTCCGCGTATGGCCGAAGACTCTGACACTAACTTAGCTTTAACAAGTACAATTTTTAAACGACGTGTAAAAATGTATATCCCTGTTAACCTTTGAGTAACTCTTGTCGAATAGAATTAAGGCTATAATGACGATATTGGCTTAATATGTTCCCGTTTACACCGTAAGCACATCTCGGACACTGGCGATCAAATATATGAAGAGGCGCGTTCCTAGCACACATTCTAAGCTCGTGTAAGGTGAACGCGTACCATGCTTGTATGAGTGAGATATGACCAGTCGACTGTTCGCGTTTTTGACAGGCGGTAAATGTGAGGTAACCGAGAGGGGGTGGGCGGCACTTTCAGCGGGGAGCGAGAGTGGCCATACTGTACGATAGTACTCTTTATTATACTGTGCCGTAAGTGTCCCAAATTAAGGAAACATCCGCATGCTAGCATTAACAGAACTACACGCACAATGTAAGTATGTACACTAAAGTTAGTGAAATGAAATACTCAATGGCTTCTCGAGTTACCTAAGTAGGAAAGCGGTGCCGTAACATAGCGACTGTCTTCATACTTACTTCGTAACCCTATCCTAGGAAACCAGAGCTTTACAATCATGTTGACGTTTTGACGTTCCATTGTTCCACTGTTTTTTGAATTTAAAAGTACTGAGTGTCCTGTGTGTTGCTTACTTCTACTAACAAACGAAAGTAGACTATTTCAATTCGAAGCTACGTAAAACAAAATTTCCTCACAAACACAATTCGGATCGGTTCGTTCCCTAAATTCCCCGGACTGTCAATAGCTGGGACTTGGCAGAGTGCCAAACGTCCGGTCAACGGCTATCGATAGGGGTAACTTTTATTCCGTGTGCTGAGCGGTCAATCGATCTGCTATGTTTACGTTTGCGTTAGCAGCTGACAAGGTAAACAATGTAATAAGCATCAAATATTAATCAACTATTAATATCAAATAAGTTAGTGTCAAGTGATTAACGGCACGTGTCAAAACAAATAACATTAGGAATTGGTAAAGGCTGTGACACACGTGTTAAGCAATTCTCTTTTTTTTTTAATAACTCGATAACCGCAAGAGTTAAGACGCTAGTTTCTTAGAGAAATTAATTGTATTTGATGTAATGAATCTTCCCTTAAAGTTAACGGAATTTAATAAAAACAGGGTGTATTATATCAAATTAACTCATGATACTCATGATCTTGAAATACTTACGTATGCGAATGTGATACTGATGAACTCTTCTAACTGAATTTATTTGTATTTTTTCTCAATGAAGGAAAATATGTAGTCAGTATGTGGAATGCACATAGACTTATATTAACATTGAGGTTTTCAAAGGAGTGACGATATGCTGCAAAATGTTTCTATGAGTATTTCACAAAACGAAAAATTCTATTAATTTTTCAGTTCTTATGTTATAAAATAATTACTAATATTGCCAAACTGCTGCTAAAAAATGACAAAATCCACTTAAACTTTTTTTGACTGCCTGTACAAAATAATGTAGCGAAGATACTGAAGAGGTTTATTCAGAATAAATTGGGCCACAATTGTATTGCCATAAACGGGCCGAAGGTTGGAGGTCAGTGTTATTATGTGATAAGGTTTTTATGATTGATGAATAAACCATCATGAAAAACATTATTTATTAGTCAATCAGGTTCAGCCTCTAATTCTTTTCCAATTATTGCTGTATTCGAACAAAGAAGAATATAATCAAAGTGGAATGAATATACCTACGTATATACTTGTCGGAGAATGACCAAAATGTGGTTTAAGATACGTTTTATGACGCTATATTTGACAAATAGAGCAAACAAGGGTTTTACAACTTTGTACAACCTGGCTGGTATTCGACTGAGTTCTGCCAAAACGTCAGAGAGGACGCTACTGTCTAAAAGAACAGAATCGAAAAACAGATGATAGACAGATGATTGGAGGCTGTCAATCGATCTGCAGGGAAAATGGTTGAGGAGTGCTGGCGTTGTTGGAGATTCATCGGTCTAATCCGGCGGTTTGCTCGAAATAATAGGCGGAATGTATTATTTGATGTGATTTAATGTGTAATCGGTTATGTGCAGTAAATTCTGTGAAATGGACATGGTATTTCATTGAAAGCTCTCATAAACAACTACAACGGGTCCTGACAACGGTTCAGGCCCCGTAGCCGAATGGCATTTCTCCGACGCCAAACGAAAGCAATACGCCGCTGGCTCTGTCGCGCCAATACGCAAGCGCGATAGAGATAGATATCTACTAGCGCTTCGTTTCGTGAGCGTTTCGTGAGCGATTGTGCCATTCGGCTAGCCACCCTGGTATGATACGCCCACGATCCGACATACTCGTAAAGTACCATAGACGTTAACTAATTTAAAGATTTATTTCGCAATTTTTGCTGCGTGACTCGCAACACAAGAAATTATATTAAAGGACGATCCGACATACTCGTAAAGTACCATAGACGTTAACTAATTTAAAGATTTATTTCGCAATTTTTGCTGCGTGACTCGCAACACAAGAAATTATAATTATTAAAGGACCTTGCCTTTCAAAAAAGTAAATTCGCACTACACTCTTAATTGCGTGACAAGAACGTTTTTCTAATAGCAATATCAGGTATCTTATTAATAAGTAGAATATTTCAACTGTCACTCAGACTAACAATCTCATTATATTCAGGAGATGGAGGTCATTATAACCATGTATTAGTACGAAAATTTAATTTTTCAGTACAGATAGTGCTTTTTTTACGCACAAGAGTGAGAAGTGGTTCATTTCTTAACAGGTATAAACTTCGGAGGGCCATTTGTACTGAAGAACGTCGTACGATATCTATTTAAAACATATCCGTCGGTCGTGTTTTAATTTATCGTCACTCGTTTTGAACTTCTTCTTTTCCGCACTTTTATCATAATGTATACTATTACAGCCCCTTTTGTAATAATAATTGTTATTTTTTTAATGCTTATCTTATACTATTAAACGAGCAATTCTTGTATATTTATTTATTTATTTATTTATTTATTTATTTATTTATTTATATATACCGACGATCTCGGAAACCGCTCTAACGATTTCGCTGAAATTTGTTTTGTGGGGGTTTTCGGGGGTGAAAAATCGATCTAGCGTAGCCTTAGATCCCGGAAAACGCGAATTTTCGAGTTTTCATGAGTTTTTCTTTCGCATTTGTAAACGTAAAATATGGTCCTTAATTTCGCCGCGCGCGCATCGATTCCGCTTAGCTCAGTCGCACGAGGTCGGTCTAATGTACGCAGATAGATCGTAGGTGTCAGGATTTCGAATCCCGGTCAGAAATTAAGTTTTTGTTTTTTGTCTTTTTTTTTGTTTTTGTATTTATAAGAGTTTTTTTTTTTATCTAAAGACGTGATATATTAAAATAGAACCGAGCGAAGCTCGGTCGCCCAGATATTAAGTCTGAAAATAGGCGAAATCCAAAATTTTACTCTTCTAATATGATGAGGAATTGTTAAAATTATTTGGTTTCCACATGTTACACCGTGTATACATGTCATAACTCATTTAGGTTTTCTGCAATCTAATAGCACACCTCGGACACTGGCGATCAAATATATGAAAGAGGCGCGTTCCTACTGTTCCTAGCACACACACAGTCAAAGCTCGTGTAGGTGAACGCGTACTATGCTTGTATCAGTGAAATGACAGGTCGACTGTTCGCGTTTTTGACAGGTGGTAACTGTGAGGTAAACAAGAGCGGGTGGGCGGTACTTTCAGCGGGGAGCGGGAGAGGCCATACTGTACGATAGTACTCTTTATTATACTGTGCCTTTGTCGTATCTCAGTAGATGCAGCTTTAAATCTATTGTCTGTTGGGTATTAGCATGTCGAGCTGGTGCTTTTTCTTTCACTTTCAGTACGTACAGTCAACCAATTGGAACCCTAGGCCACTCTACAACAGTAAGAGATTTCATACAATCTGATTTATAACGTCACTGTAACATAGTTCTACAGTGCCCTTGGGTTCCTACTAGACGGAAAAAATGTTACCATGTTTCAAACACTTTGTACAGCAGTTACAAAGTGGAAAGTACGCAAAAAATTAGAAAATTTTGGGACCATTTCTTTGTCTCTTGTTTTTTGTCATAGATCGAAATGGCTCGTGATTCTGAGTAGGAAAAACATAAAATTTTCCTACCTTAGAAAAAAAAAATATGGTGATTGTTCTCGCCAAAATGCCCAAATTCTTTTATCCTTACATTTTTAAAACCTATTAAAATACCCAGAGCTGAATTATTTTAATGGGGGTTAAAGGCGATTTTATGTCCCTTAATTCGTTAATCTACTTCGTTAACCTTTTCCGTGAATATCCAATCCCATCAAAAACAAAACTTGTAAAAACACCAAGTCTTCGCAACTCAGTTCTTCTGGCGTAAAAAGAGTTGAGATCCCTGTAATACCAAGTCGGTTAATTTATTCAGTCCCTACTTAAAGGACCTTTTGCCACAAGTTATTACGTAGTTTACCTATAGCTAACCTAATAACATATTACTCATAGCGATCATATCAATATGAAAAATATTTCATGTTTTAAAGAAAATGGACTGACTTGGCAATCGCATGTCCCTGCACCCTGTTCACTGTTAGTCAAACTTGCAAAAAAAAATTTTCATCTTTTTCATACATAATAAATGAATTAATCAGTGGGAGAGACCCTTAAGAATAATATTCAAGTTAGTGTCAAGTCTTTGACGGCACATGTCAAAACAAATAACATTAAGAAGTGGTAAAGGCTGTCACACACGTGTCCAGTAATTATTTTTATATTTTTAATAACTCAATAAACCGCCAGAGTTAAGACGCTAGTTTCTTAGAGAAATTAATTGTATTTGATCTAAAAACAACCCTTAACCTTTCGTATGCGTCTGTCAAAAAATTGTCATTAATATATTAGTCATAATAACTACATGTTAAAGTTGAAACAATATGGAGCAGATCTGCTCCTAAGCATACGAGAGGTTAAAGTTAACGGTATGCAATAAAAACAGCATGTATACAAATTGCTAATAGTGACTTACAATATTTTATAGTGTATGTAAATTTAATGGCATGTATTCAGTTAGGTTCAAAAATCTCTACAATAGCTCCTCCGTAGAATGTGGAGACGTTGATGTCAATCAAATATGGGAATTTTCAGCCTGTTCCTTACAAAATTAACTCCCATAAATCTATGAAAACGCTTACAACTTATAACGGATAGACATTGTACTAATAATTCAGACTTAATGTCCTAAAATTATGGTCATGACTTCATAATGACGGGGGTTTCCCCGATAGTTGGTTTTATTTTCTTCCAGAACTATATTATTTTTATGTCAGTTTTTAATTTATATACCTTAATATATGTATAACCACTAAGAACACTAGAATGGTGAAATCAGACGATTCATTTTCGTGTTTATTTTAAGAGCACATTTTTCACTGTATGTGACACTTCAGACGTGTGTCCCAAAAATGAAAATGAATTCATTGGAGAAGCAATCCAACATTGTTTGATATTTTCATTATTCATTCGCTCGCACTCCGAATTGAAAAAACATGATAATAGAACCGTTTACTTAACAGAATATTGACATTTAATTTAAATTGTAATCGTATTTTAATGTGTATTCTCTGACATTAATTTAACTGCCTATTTTTTGTGTATGCCATACGATTAAATAAATAAACTTAACAGAAAATATAGTAACAGTTGTTTTTAACCTTTCTTTGTTGAAATTTTTCCAGTAATGTATTCGACTTGAACTTAAGGTGCAACTTTCTTTTTGGTACTATGTTTGCAATACTTACACGTGTCTACTGCATTCACTTTTGTTTATTTTATGTTGTTATAAATAAAATAAAACTTGGTTCAAAAAGTAAATAGTTGCTAAAACTTTATTCTTGCGTGTAGCTAGGATAGGATTGATGACGATGATTGAGGATCTAGACGCATGAATATGGAAAGAAATAAATCAGATTCTTTCAAGAGAATATTCATTTGATTTAACTGCCTGATATCACTTTAACTCAGAAATAAAGTGCAGAAAGTGCGGCAGAAAGTGCCGAAATTTTGAAACGTAATAAATACAAAAGTCTTGGCAAAGAATACCTTTTTGTACCCTTTGGCGTAGAAACTCTAGGTCCATGGGGTCCCAGCGCGAACAAGTTGTTCACAGAAATCGCGAAGCGTCTGGTTGAGGTAACTGGTGACCGAAGAGCTGGCGACTTCCTCGCACAACGTATCAGTATTGCGATACAGCGAGGAAATGTCGCCAGTATCCTTGGTACAATGCCTCACGGGCCTATTTTAGACATTAGCTAGCTTTTAAGTTTAGTCTTAGTTTCTTATATAATTATGTAAATATGTTCATGTAAATAAAGAGATTAAAAACTTTAACTCTTTAATGCTTGCTGTAGCCAAATGGCTACAACTGAAATGGTGTAAGTTGATAATCAAAGTAAACTCATGGACTGTATATCATAGTTTCGGACACGTACGCTCGGAGTATCATGCTGTCGAATGTTCATTGACTCGACTGTTGTTGCTGGATCGAATATTCGCTGGGTCGAAATACTTGTGTCCGAATTATGCGTAATCGAAAAGTCATAATCTAGGATTGTATGGTTTCGATCTGTTGTGTATCGAAAGTTCATCGGCTCGTCTGTTCTTGTATCGAATATTCGCTGGGACGAAATACTTGTTTCCGAATTGTGCGTAATCGAAAAATCATAATCTAGAATTGATTGGTTTCGATCTGTTGTGTATCGAAAGATCATCGGCTCGTCTGTTTTTGTATGGAATATTCGCTGGGTCGAAATACTTGTGGTCGAAATATATACAACCTGTCTTGTATAGGCTACTTGACACTTTTTTAAAGTCTGTCTTTTATTATTAATTAATATTACCATATTTTATTATGACTTAAAAACCGCAAACAATTAATCAGGCAAAAAGAACAGTAGCCATGTTAATCTATAGATTATCTGTGCATGACGTAATTCTACTTAAACAGAACATTTTCTAACATTTACCTAAGTATGAGGCATAAAGTTCATTATGTCAGTGATTGACTCTCCATGAAGTTAGGTTTTATGACGTCACTGCATGGCTGACAGCGTTTTTGGTGGCCAAAGTTAAAAAAACCGGCCAAGAGCGTGTCGGGCCACGCTCAGTGTAGGGTTCCGTAGTTTTCCGTATTTTTCTCAAAAACTACTGAACCTATCAAGTTCAAAACAATTTTCCTAGAAAGTCTTTATAAAGTTCTACTTTTGTGATTTTTTTTCATATTTTTTAAACTAATGGTTCAAAAGTTAGAGGGGGGGGGGACGCACTTTTTTTCCTTTAGGAGCGATTATTTCCGAAAATATTCAAATTATCAAAAAACGATCTTAGTAAACCTTTATTTATTTTTAAATACCTATCCAACAATATATCACACATTGGGGTTGGAACGAAAAAAATATCAGCCCCCACTTTACATGTAGGGGGGGTACCCTAATAAAACATTTTTTTCCATTTTTTATTTTTGCACTTTGTTGGCGTGATTGATATACATATTGGTACCAAAATTTCAGCTTTCTAGTGCTAACGGTTACTGAGATTATCCGCGGACGGACGGACGGACGGACGGACGGACATGGCGAAACTATAAGGGTTCCTAGTTGACTACGGAACCCTAAAAAATATTACACACATTTTTACTCAAAATACGTAGTCATCATACACTTTTGATACACAAAATCTATAAACATTAAACTGAATTTCGATTTTACGATTTATTATTTTAACGTTTCGACCCAGCGAACATTCGATCCAGTGGCAGTCGAGCCAACGAACATTCGTGCCCGAGATCTTCTATGGGATGACAATCGAAACCTCAATTTCGGTTTTACAATTTATTATTTCTACGCTTTTCGACCCGGCGAACATTCGATCCAGCAACAATCGAGTCAACGAACATTCGAGAGCACGATACTCCGAGAGTAGGTACGTGTCCGAAACTATGATATACAGTCAAACTCATGTCGTCATGTCAATAGGCTAGTTTCCTATACTTAAAATAAAATATTTTATGCAGTGCACGAAATAAAACACCACATAATTAGAAGAAAAATATGGACAGTGTTTATGTTTAAACATAATTTCTATTTAATAATTCAAAGAGAAAGATATAAAGTAAATGAATTGACCGTGACGTCACTCCTAAGTATTACATAGTAATTCTATATTAGCAAATCGTTTTGACAGTTAGTTCCTAAAAAGAAGCTGATTTGACTAGTAGGAAACTGGCCTATTCTAGAGACTGTGACGTATCAAATCAAAGTTTCAAATGTGATGTTTATATTTTGCAAATTCGACATTTCAGAATCAAAATAATGGCTATCATATGCATTTAAGGTTTAAAGACATGTGTGATACAACTATTTCGCTGCAGATATCGCAACGAGATATAGTCAACTTAGAACTATCGCTCTATGTATGTCTGCGAGCAACACCGGGAATCCCGAAGCAGCATTCACACAATTTCCTCTTTGCCGTAACTTATAAATATTTGCGTTTTCACACGTTCGTAATACATAAAGGCAAACAAAAAGGGTGAGCAAGATTTGGCTATGAGGCTCATTATCTACGTAAATTGTTCGTTATTACAGTTTACAAAAAATGAACAACTTTGAAGCAGGTTACCTGAAACCAAAGGACTTCAGAGAGCTACCCTAGACTTCAGAGAGCCTTATCATCAGACATATAGAGATGGTCGAGAAGCTCCTGAATAGCTATAGGATCTTCTTCTCAGGAGGAGGAAGTGTATCCGTAAGGGCCCCCGCA
The DNA here is from genome assembly GCF_023078275.1 of Leguminivora glycinivorella. NCBI lineage: Eukaryota > Metazoa > Arthropoda > Insecta > Lepidoptera > Tortricidae > Leguminivora > Leguminivora glycinivorella. The sequence goes on from NC_062973.1 coordinate 17,371,637, forward strand.
GATATAAGATAAGATATTACAGTTTAGAAGTAAGTAGGTATATTGAGTGAGAAGTTCGACTGTGTGCAGTGCACGTTTCTCCCGCAAAAAATGTTGATGTTGCTTGATCGTCCCGACATGTTAGAAACCGTTGTTGCAAGCTGTAGCACAGTATAAAACCAGTAATAATTTTTGTAACTAATTTTGCGCCATGCGATTTGTCCTTGAGTAGCGTTCGCACGCAGTGAAGTGCAGCGAGTACATGCGTAACCGGAGGATACCGGTCGCGTCAGTACAGTACGGGCCACGCCGCGCTGCCATGTCACGTCCGGCGCGTGCGAGAGAGCCAGATACCGATCGCGTCGCCGCTGCCGGAGATTAACTACTGAGTCCTCCTTATACTGTAGTTCTTACCTGTTTAGCGTTCTGGCTCAAGAACCACATGACAAGCGCCTTAAGCACCCCGTATCGGTGCACTCGGCGAGTATGGTACCGGGTCCCGCACAGCTCGCACCGCGATTTGCCAGACTCGGTCAGCCATCGCTCGAGACACCGCACGTGGACGCGGCCCACCTGGTATGGACAATAATCAATATTATACAAGATTTATACACAAATTGATTGAGTTCTATGGAGGCTTGTGTTGTGGAAATTAAGACAAGGATGAAATGCCCTTACTAGGATTCAAATTCAATTCCATCGAACTTAGCAGACAGGCTCACTACCAAATTTGTCCAGACCGGTTGTCAAAGTTACTGTTACATGGAAAATATAAAACAGCCTCTGAATACCTAGCCAACGTCATAATCGCCGACGCTCCGTAAGCGTTTCGAATCTATAAGCATATGTATAAGAGCAATAGCTCTCCCTATTGCTCTTATACATATGCAGACTGTCAACGATTGCCACTTCGGCTCAGTAGACTGGCTACGTTATGGCGCAATTTAATAAGTTGATATGGCCCGCATGCGGGGTACGAGAGACTTCTGGAACGCGTACCCCGCATGCGGCCGCTCAGGGCCCGTACCTATTCGAGAAAACGAGTTCATTAGTCGATATTAGGGTCCGCATTCGGGGTGCGAGAGATTTCTGAAACGCGTGCACAGGGCCCGCGTTCAGGGAAATTTAATAGTAATAGTAACTTTCGTTGGTTGTTATCTCGCCTGAGGGGACTCCCCGTATGCTGCATACCGAATGAGTTAACGACCAATTAAATTGCACCACTTTCATTGGTTGTTATCTCGCCTGCGGGGACTCCCCGTATGCTGTATACCGAACGAGTTATCGACTAATGAAATTGCGCCATCAACACGCCAGTCGTTTATGTTCCGTAGTGAATGAAGCGCAACAATCACTGTCCCTAGAGTGACAATGCTTTTCGTTACTTTAGTGCAAGCGATAGTCACCTTGAATACGCACCCTGAATTATTCAGGTTCTGAATCATACAAATGGATTTCGCACAGACGAGATTCGAGATTCAAAGTCGATATTAGGGCGTTGTTTACGAGTATGATAATAATTATTATTAAAGCACAAGCACATATGGCATGTTAATTCCTCCTTTATGATCATATCAGTTGGATTGAGCTATAGTTAGGTATCGATAACAAGGTTTAATTAATTTATGACAGCGTTGTTAGGGTATCGGATTTAATAAAGTAAAATTATGGTGTAATTAACATATCATTAATTAAGGTTCTAACGTCTGCTTCAATATTGTTACAAATCGACATCGCTTCTAAGAAATCCAAAGTTATTACATTACCCATCACTATAATATTACCTTGTCACTCGGTATAAATAGAATATGAATATGTATATGAATATAAATATGAGTATGAATATGTAGGTATACCTAACATTGAGTTGAGTATCTTAATGTAAAGTGGTCTGTACTCACCGTGCCACGGCAATTGCAAGCGGACACCAGCCTCCCGAGCTCCGGAGATAAGCAATCCCCGCTGTGACAGATTCTACACATATCATCCAATGAATGATCGCTCTGTTGCTCCAACTCTAACATATCCAGTTCCGCCACGTCCATCGTATAAACTTGACTATCTTGTGCCCAATCCTGATGTGCTTCATGCTCCCAATCGATAACGTTTGTTCCCACTGTCTCCTTACAAGAGCTTATACTAACGTCTACGCTTGTCGCCATATCTTCTACTTTACGGATTTCTATACTAGGGCTGCTGAACACGTATAAACTGTGCTTCGGACTGCGAACTCTAGCTCGATGCTGATGCCGTTGCCGGGTTCTATCCTTTGTCTCTTGTTTTGATGAATGTGGAGTTTGCGATGTGGGATTTGACGATGACTCGGGTGCAGAGTCTATGACAGTTTTGAAATGCTGTTTCATGGAGCTTAATTCTACAGAGTTATATATTTCTGTATGTGGTGTATCAAAGACAGCTAAGCTATGTTTGGGACTGCGAACCCTAGCTCGAGGTTGACGTGTCGGCTCCCGCCTGTTTCTTGTTATTGTCTCTCGTTTTAAAGGTGTTGTTATCTGTGATATTGAAGCGTTTGTTTCTTGTGACACAGTAGTGGTAGATGTGCTTAGGCTATTGAGTTTGATGGTATTTGCTTCAACAGGGTTGCCTCTGTTCTCTTTTCTGACTGGTGAACAGTCATCACATTCAAACACGACCGCCATTGGTTCTAATGCTACTGAGCGGTTTTGAAAACTTTTGGGAGGTGTTTTGTTATTTTTCTGTGGCGGGTTTATAGTTGCAATACTGAAATAAAACATCTCAGTTAGATCAAAAGTTTATGAATTAAACTAAGAACACAATTTATATACATTGCCGTGTGGTTAGACTTTTATAACTAGTGTGAATAATTACTATCATAAGTAAGATAATGCCTGTGTAAATACCTATAAAAAGTACATACACATCACTAATTACTATACGTTATTAGCCTTTTTTTTTTGACGGAGTGGGAATGCTGTTACGCACGATGTGTGGCCCACACATCGTGCGTAACAGCATTCCCACTCCGTCAAAAAAAAAGGCTAATAACGTATAGTAATTAGTGATGTGTATGTACTTTTTATAGGTATTTACATGTGGGACTCGCCGTTTCTTTCCCCTCCCCTATCGAGAGGGGGGAAACTTGGCCCTACCCACTAAACCCACTCCGGCGTTCCATCCTCTTTGCCGTTCGTGAGGGCGCGCTGGGATCGATGTTGTCATCATGTCATTCACCACGGCGCCCATAAAGAGGGGGATCAGAGACGCTTGATCCCCCTCGCTGGCATCAATCAGGGGGGTAAAAGCGCTCTGTCTACTTTTAGCATGATTTAAAGACGGTTCTTTACAGCACCGCCCCTGACAGCTATGCAGTAGCAGATAACAGATTAACACAGCGCAATATATACCAATCTTAATAGAGACTTGGGCAGAGCTACGAAGTCTGTTGAAAATGAAAATAGACTTCCTTCTACCCGAGAGTTTGTGAATGAGATGTCAAAAAGTTTTCGACTACATAAAGTCCCAGTAGTTTGTAAACTCAGTTCACTGTATTATGCTACAGCTGTAGGTATGTGCTGGGAAACTTGGAAATATCCGGTGAGTCATTACACAACAAGACATAAGAATTTGGTTTTCTCTCTATTAAGGGTCAGAAATATTAATAACAAAACATTGTATTATGGCATTGTATTGTATACTGTCATCACTTTTATGATTTAATCCGTGCGTAGCCGGGGCCCGCCCGCGCCACTACTTATATTATAAATTGGAGTCTATTACGATATTACCTTGTTACATAAAAGTTTTATTAGTCTCCCATTAAAATACTTACTTATAGTACTGAAATGAAATTCGAGCGAAATTTTTGTGCGGTCAAATTAATATTATCAAAAATTAATAAGTTAAACAACATCAAATCTCGCAGTAATAATTGGAATATTCTCCAATTTCCAATTTGTTCATGGTAAAACTGAGGAGATCCAAATTATGCTGTTAGGAGGCGTCTGGTAAATTACTTAGAATCGAGAACTCTACTATCAACTCTATCTACTTACAGAATTTCCTAACAAGGACACTACTTTTTGCTGTGTACTTATACTTAACACAGCAAAAGTGAGTGTACAAGTTTCTAATGGGGTGGCAACGCGCATGTGACACTCTTTAAGTTGCAGGAGTCCATAGGTTACGGTGACCGCTTTCCATCAGGCGGACCATATGCTTGTTTGCCACCGACGTAGTATTAAAAAAAACTAAAGTCCCAAGAAAAATGAGTACATTCATAATTAGATTTCCATATAATATGGATAATCCTGGTGGGCAAGCATGAAGGTCGCGCGATAAATGATAAAACCTTAAAGCCATGAAAGCCATCGCTATCGAGCTTACAAATAGTGCGATAGGGACAGGCTGATGTTTTATCATTTATCGCGCGACCATGCTTGCCTGCCTGATTAACGAACCAAAGTAAAATATGCTGGTACAAGGAGTAGGTACAGCGGTAGTGAGAAAATACCTAACTAATGCGGTGTGCTTAGAAAATCATAAAGAAAAAAACATCGTCGAATCACATCATCATCACATCACAGTCTTACGGTGGTCATAAACACTATTAGCAATTCTACCCCAAACAATTTTTCATCATGAAATCTGTTAATAAGATTTCACTAAAATTGTTTGAGAAATGTCCTGCAAAGGGAACACGAGGACATACAAAAGCAAATTGCTCAAGGCAGACCGTAGAACTCAATGAATAATTTTACCCTTACCATAATGAATGTGACATATTTAACGGGTTTTAGGCAAAAGCGGCTTTGGCAAGCAAAGCTTTATACTTAGAGAAACTAGCTTTTGCCCGCGGCTTCGCTCGCGTTAGAAAGAGACAAAATGTAGCCTATGTCACTCTCCATCCCTTCAACAGCTATCTCCACTAAAAAAATCACGCCAATTCGCCGCTCTGTTTTGCCGTGAAAGGCGGACAAACAAACAGACACACACTTTCCCTTTTATAATATTACTATGGAGAAGAAGAGAGGATGTCAAAGGATTTCGGACGAATCCTTGTAGCATACCTATTTGTTATGATTGAATTTCCCTTGGACAGGTTTTTCCGTGCCACGTCATTCTGAACTGAAAATTTTCTTCGTCTTGAGTTTGGCATTTTACTAATTATTTTTTTGATGTTTTTTATGAAAAAAGTATGACGGACATGTTTTGATTATTGAGTAATTTTGACACTTAATTTTTTCTACTAAATCGTGTCACTTTTTGAGACAACTACGCATTTGACAACGCATGTAGGTTTCTAGCAAATTTTATTTTAAAACAAATAAGTATTTAAAGACAACCTTTTTAAAAATAATTATATTCTTTTTCTGTCTTGGATGCTCGAAGGAAATAGTCTATCTCCTCCAAGCTTGGATGTAATATAACGACGAAACCTTGAATGAAACTACTGAAAATGGACCGGCGGATAATTAACAATAGTAAATAAGTAAATCAACATTTAAATGATTTCAATACAAATAAGAATAAGTTTAGTTCCAAGAAGTTAGTTTTTGAACATTTTGTTTGTTTATTTATTTACTTTGTTAGGTACTTCTCTGGCCCAGCAACCCGACATCAGAGTACGACCCTTTGTCCTATTCTGTGCCACTTCATGCCATTTGTGGACTCTTGACAAAGATCATTTAGGGCTTTGTTACTTCAGCAGTTTATTATTTTTATGAAATAGGCAGCAAACGAGCAGATGAGCCGCCTGATGGGAAGCAGTCATTGCCGCCCATGGACATAAGCAACATCAGGGGAGCCACTTATGCGTTGCCGACCTTTGATAACCCTAAATACCTGCTTCTTGAAGAACCCCATGTCAAAGCGCAAGGGGAACACCTCAGAAGGTAGCTCATTCCACAACTTGCATACTCTGGGCAAAAACGAGCGAGAGGTCCATTTGTTCTTGGTTTGCCACATGTCCAGAAAGTGAGGATGAACTATGTTTCTTGGGCGGGAGGTGCGGTGATAAAAGCGCGACGGTGGTTATATAAAGTAGTATTTGTGATTTTGTGTCTTGTTTACACAACTGACAATGAAAGTTTATGTTTGTGTAGGTCAAAGTTTCTTGACAACTTACGCAAACATGAAAGTCAAAGCGTCATAAGTAAGTTAAAAGCGTCGTCTGCCAAACTGTTATATTGCGTGTTTGGTGGGGCAAACAGGAAATAGCAAGGCGACGAACAGGTCTGGTACCGACTACAAAAATAATTGATTTGTTTATAATTTGGATGTTTAGATTATTGCAATCCGATAAGAAATCTGAATTCGAAGGTTTATTATTTTTGGCTTTTTAGTTTCTCCGTGTTTTTGTAACACGCTTTTTTTGAAGGCGGTTTTATTTTTTGTTTATTTCACATATTTATTTATTTATTTATTTATTTATTTATTAGTAAAAACATGTTTACATGACATTACAGTAAAACCAATGCGTCACGAAACTTAGATAACATAAAAGAAAAAAACAGTTTGTAAGAACATGAAAAAAAAAACAATAAAGTTTAAAACTAAACAATTGATTTGGGCGATGACGTAACTGCGTGGCTCCGTTGCGTCGTTTAAACATATGTCATATAAACGTATGTTAGGCACTGGTCCCACCGCGAGCTAGTAAGCTATGAGCTATCGGCTATAAAAACGAACAAAAGATAACCACTCCCGTGTAAATAAAAGAGACACGGCAATGTTTATAGTTAGGCACTGGTCCCACCGCGAACTAGTAAGCTATGAGCTATCGGCTATAAAAACGAACAAAAGATAATCACTCCTGTGTAAATAAAAGAGACACGGCGATGTTTATAGTTACTCACCTAGCGGTGATCTATTAAAATCGCCGTGTCTTTTTTATTTGCACGGGACTGCTTATCTTTTGCTCGTTTTTATAGCCGATAGCTCATAGCTTAATAGCTCGCGGTGGGACCAGTGCCTTACTCGCCCAGCGGTGAGCTATCAAAATTGCCGTGTCTCTTTTATTTGCACGGGGTGCTTATCTTTTGTTCGTTTTTATAGCTGATAGCTCATAGCTTACTAGCTCGCGGTGGGACCAGTGCCTTACGGTGATTGGTAAAGAATTTCACTAAGCTCTTTCGTCCCGTGGGTGTCGTAGAAGTCGACTGTGGGATACCTACGTATGTAAACAGTTTGTCGCCGAGCGATGAACACACACTACCCATAAGAATTACAAAACCAAACTCAACGGGGGCAGGATCACTTAGCTTATCCTGGCACGGCCTTTGTATGAAATTTAAAATTACATTGCACTGTTATTGATACGATGCAATTTTGTCATTCGTTTTTATCAAGGGCCTTTTCCAGTTGGGATTGTTAGCGTAGTTCGGAACGTCCCCGAGCTGACAGCTCGGCAGTGGGTGGACGAGAAGGCAAGATGGCTACCGCCCTGGATCGTAGCAGCGTCGGTCTAAGTGCTGTCATACATTTTACGTGGAAATAAATTAATAATTCAAGACTCAGTGCGTTTTACTGTTAATAATTCAGAAGTGCGATCTCTGAATTTCATGCCTACGTAGTATTTCGGTCAAATTAGTTAATAATCGAACTGTTTGAAGAAGCGTCATTTGCGCGCGAAATGGGCGCGTACGCACTTTGGTAAAATAATGGTAAAATGCATTAAGTTTTGAGTCGCGAAGTGTTTAAATGGTTTGTTGAAAAGTTATTCAATAAATGTATGATATTTTCATAACGAAAAAGTACGCAAGTACAACAAAATTGTCGCCTGGCGACTGCGGTAAGTTACGAGCATGAGTCGAGGCAATAACACTCGATTACGAATGTGTTACACTGGTTGGATGTGGCTATTACCATCCCTGAATACAGGTATGTTCAATTGTTCAAATACGTGAACGTTTTCTGTCAAGAAATTGTAATAAACAATTACGCACCAATAACCTAACGCGTAAGATGATAATGGACTTTGATCCTTATTGTGTGAAGTCCAGTAGATAAATACTAACAGGAATGTACATTTTGAAGTTGGTGTATATCATTTGGTGTGTTTCTGGTATGAAACTTATACATTATTATTACATAAATGCATGCACAACATGCATTGGTATTTATTATAATACCACTCTAGTCTTAGAGTGGCTGTGCTGGTTTTGAGCTTAATTTACAGAACAGAAATGATAACTTCAACTCCATGGCATACCGGTGTTTGATGATGGTACAAATATGAATGCCTTGGGACAAAATGATGTGAAACAAAATATCTGGATGTAATAATCAACATGACTGAGATCCCGTCCCAGCCTGATGTTGGCTTACAAGGTAACAAAGTGAACTGCTTATGGATAACAAAGCAGGTACTACTCTAAGATATTATGTTTTATACATGTTTAGAAATAATAAATATAAAATGTGTACAGTGAACTCGGTGAACATTCACCTAAAATGCGCAAAGTGTGATATTTCATTAATTATGGGTTGCACATGGTTTAGTTTGTGCTGTTGGGAAATTATACAAGTGATCATAATAAAATTGTGTTACACAATAATTATTGCAAGTCAAGGAGCAAGGGTTTATGGTTTCAAGTCTAAGAATAAGTATTCTTAGTAAGTGTACAATATATGAAATTGGTATCTTGAAGATGAGACTATCTTGATGACTGTGATGTGTATTGAAGACTGATTTCAATATTGAATAATGATTATGATGTGTTCAGTAAAGTTTTAGTAACCACTGAGGTAAGGTAATGTGAATGTGAGTGTAATATTGCTGAAGGTTTACCGGAGCCATATTAGACAAGTTAGCTTCTCGCCTATCAGCGGAGGAAGTTATAGCATGATATTTAAGTCATTTAAAATTACATTTAGTAAATACTTTCAATTAAAAAAAAAAATGTATGATGTTAAAAATAAAAGTGGTTGGCACTTGATAGTACCTAATGCGGTACAGTAATGTTGCCGATGACAACAGTATTGGTGACTACCCGAGACTACAACAAAAATTCAATGGTCATTTTATTATGATCCCATTTAAGTTTAATTGATTGATGATTAATTATTCAGCTTAGTTCCTCTTAGTGAAAGGAGTGATTTTATTATTACATTGTCATTTATTGACTGGCATGAAGGAAATGTTGTACTTTGCTGAAAGTATAGTAAGTCTGTTGGTGTGATTTTGAAAATTGTTACTATTTCTTACTGTTTGATTGTTTTGAGATGTGTGTCTGTGTACTCTGTGTGTGTGCTCACATTATGTTTACAGATATTACTTATGGTGTAATATTGACCTGTTTAACAAATACAAGTATAAGTTCAGCAATGGCTGTGGAATTGTGGATTCCGCAAGAGGAATCATGAGAAAACTGACCGCTACCTGTTGAACAGTTGTGGGAATGTGAACACATCTCAAATTAGTCTTAAAGCAAAAGGTATGATGAGGTGTGCCTATAAGAAGTATTTATGCAGAATATCAACAAAGTACACATGTAAAGTATGGGTATTTATTGTTATCAAAGTATTGTTTTGTGTTGTGAGCATGTCTGTGTTTAAATGTTCACAGATAGCAATTGTGGTGGAATGTTGGCCTGCAAAATGCAAAATGTGATACTAATAATTGCTGCTTGGTTCACAAGAGCAGTAGTGTGGATTTACTAGGCATTTTGTAGTCAAGTGTTTGCAACACATGTGGACAGTTTTACCAGCAGAAAATAATAGTGATGAGGGTGTATCCCTGCACAATTAATACAGTATACTGATTTACTGTTATCAAAGTACTACTTGTCTTTCTGTGTGTGTTTTTACATTATGTTCACAGATAGTAAATGTGATAGAATATTGGTCTGCGCAATGTGAAATGTGACAGTAGTAGTCACTGCTTGTTGCTGCTTGTTTCACAAGAATGGATTAAGGGTTACATTGATAACCTTGTGGTCAAGTGTTTGTAACACATGATCAATGAATGGCTAGTACAAAATAATAGCAAAAGGGGTTTATTCATGCACAATGGATATGGTATGGTGATTTAATGTTATCAAAGTTGTTTTATTAGTGTATGTTTACATTATGTTCTTTGATCATTGTGAAAGTGGAATGAAGGCCTGAACAATGCAAAATGTGACTCTAATAGTTACTGCTTGCTTCACAAGATAGAAACAGAGGATGAATTGATCATAATTATTATGGCCAAGTGTTTATAACACATGTTCAACTTACAAAAAAACGTATAAGAGTTTTATTCATGCAAAATGAGTATGGTATGGTGATTACTGTTATCAAAGTATTATTTGTCTCTGTGTGTGTTCTTACATTGTGTTCACAGATAGTATTTGTGATGGAAAATTGGCACATAAACTAAAGCAAGCATGGTGTTAGCTGGTGAGGCTGTTGTGTAAAGTTCATACAAGATAAAAATAAATATGCTTGTTGAAAGACTGTAAACGTATTTCAAGTGGGAAATAATGGTGAGACGGATACTTAAGGTTGTTGCCCATTGCAATTTAATCAAGTGAGTGTGCAGTAGTCTGATTTTGACAAAATTATTAATCATGGTGATCTTTATACAAAAGGTTAACTAAGTGTTGGGTCCTTTACTGGACCAATGGTATGATATGATTGATTTAATTATGCTGCACAAGCTGCTAAACTGCACAAGTAATAATTTGCCACTGTAGGCCGTACTGTATAATTTCTATTTCCCAATTAAATGTTGGAGTAAGTTATGTATTGTTAAGTGCTCTAACACTGTTGGTGGCTTGATTTTATGAATAACATCTGGTATGAGTACCTAAAGGAATTAATGTCCAACTGAAACTGAGTAAACATGGATAATTTGAAGTCTGAGGTTCTGGATTTTGGAATCTTTTCAAAGCTGAGTAAAATATCATTGTAATGGAACACGGTAGTATTATATGAAACAACATAAAGCCAATGGTGCTACATTGTGTGGAACAATTTACTGCTTTTAGTATGGTTTCAGAGGAAACATATGCAAGTATGTGTTCGGTTTGGAGTATTGCTGGCATTGCTGCTAGTGAGAAATGCTGACATGGCTGATGCGCGACAAGGCATGGTCGCGGTTGCCAATGAGAAGTACTGAACAGTAAGCTGTCAGCGTGAGACTCCCAAGAGGATGAAGTAAGTTGTTTTCACACGCCTCTGGCGGTGATGTCTGTAGTCACGACGCTTGTTGCGGTGACATGTGTTTTCACACGCCTCTGGCGGTGATGCCTGTAGTCACGACGCTTGTTGCGGTGACATGAGTTTTCACACGCCTCTGGCGGTGATGTCTGTAGTCACGACGCTTGTTGCGGTGACATGTGTTTTCACACGCCTCTGGCGGTGATGTCTGTAGTCACGATGCTTGTTGCGGTGACATGTGTTTTCACACGCCTCTGGCGGTGATGTCTGTAGTCACGACGCTTGTTGCGGTGACATGTGTTTTCACACGCCTCTGGCGGTGATGTCTGTAGTCACGACGCTTGTTGCGGTGACATGTGTTTTCACACGCCTCTGGCGGTGATGTCTGTAGTCACGACGCTTGTTGCGGTGACATGTGTTTTCACACGCCTCTGGCGGTGATGTCTGTAGTCACGACGCTTGTAGCGGTGACATGTGTTTTCACACGCCTGTGTGCGGTGATGTCTGTCTGTAGTCACGACGCTTGTAGCGGTGACATGTGTTTTCACACGCCTGTGTGCGGTGATGTCTGTAGTCACGACGCTTGTAGCGGTGACATGTGTTTTCACACGCCTGTGTGCGGTGATGTCTGTCTGTAGTCACGACGCTTGTAGCGGTGACATGTGTTTTCACACGCCTGTGTGCGGTGATGTCTGTAGTCACGACGCTTGTAGCGGTGATATGTGTTTTCACACGCCTGTGTGCGGTGTTGCCTGTAGTCACTAGGTTTCTCGCGGTGACGCCTGTTTCATTAACGCCTGTGTGTGGTGTTGCCTGTAGTCACTACGCTTCTCGCGGTGACGCCTGTTTCATTAACGCCTGTGTGTGGTGTTGCCTGTAGTCACTAAGCTTCTCGCGGTGACGCCTGTTCCATTAACGCCTGTGTGCGGTGTTGCCTGTAGTCACTACGCTTCTCGCGGTGACGCCTGTTTCATCAACGCCTGTGTGTGTGTGTTGCCCGTAGTCACTAGGCTTCTCGCGGTGACGCCTGTTTCATTAACGCCTGTGTGTGGTGTTGCCTGTAGTCACTACGCTTCTCGCAGTGACGCCTGTTCCATTAACGCCTGTGTGTGGTGTTGCCTGTAGTCACTACGCTTCTCGCGGTGACGCCTGTTCCATTAACGCCTGTGTGCGGTGTTGTCTGTAGTCACTACGCTTTTCGCGGTGAAGCCTGTTCTATTAACGCTTGTGTGCGGTGTTGCCTGTAGTCACTACGCTTCTCGCGGTGACGCCTGTTTCATGAACGCCTCGTGCGGTATTGTCTGTAGTCACTACGCTTTTTGCGGTGATGCTTGTTTCCAAGACGCCTTCGGGTCGTCAATCATGACTTGTCTGTAGTCACGACGCTTCTTGCGGTGACGTCTATTTTCAGGACGCCATGTGTGGCGTTACCTCCCATGATGCTTTGGGCGGAGAAGTTCTGTACCTACTGTGTATGCCAGACTGAGAGAAGTGGATAACGTCATTCTCTGCAGTCTCTGCACTCGTGACGAAGTCGCAAGATACGGCTGCTATTGCGCGGTGGCGGTGACTGTGAACTCGATGGAGTTTGCGGCATGGGCCTGAGATGAACATTGAGGATAGTCGGTAACACGTATGGTGCTGGTAAGGCAGAACACAACATTAATTACGAGTAAAGTTTAGATGTACCCTAGTTATGTTTGAGGGTCAATGACTACTTTAACTTTGGTCAATACAAAATTGGTATTGAGACAAGACAACAGACTACTATGATCTGTTTGTGTAATGTTCTGTAGCCCGTTGATAAGATGTAAATTGTAATAATGTTTCACAGTTCAGGTTGGACTATGAAATGCACGGTTATTCTGAAATCATATTGTTCGTTGTGATAAAACGGAACACGTGTAACATTAATAATATGAATTACAGAATTGGAGAGACTATAATGGCTGGTTAATATCTATGCTTCGGATTGGAGGCGGCCGTAGACGTGGAGTTAGGCGCTTGGTGTACAGCCGAGGCCCACCGAGCCGAGCGAGTGTCTTGTGCTGACCCTGCGTGGAGCACGCATCTTTGGATTGGAGGCTGCCGTAGACGTGGAGCTAGGCGCTTGGTGTACAGCCGAGGCCCACCGAGCCGAGCGAGTGTCTTGTGCTGACCCTGCGTGAAGCACGCATCTTCTACATCACTGACGTCAGACGTGAGCCCGTTCCATGTTTTTGTTATAACAGCGTGGTGCATATGCACCTATAACTTTTCTGGTCTGAAGGTCATGCAAGTCATGCATCATAATTTTTATGATTGAATTAATTTCAAGTAGTTCTTAAATATAATTTTCGACGTTGGATAATTGAAGGTCTGTTGAGCCTTGATTGAAAATATCTTATAAGTTTTCTCGTTTAGCTATGGAAACAGTAGAAGTGACTTGTGGGTGTATTTTCTTATACTGATAGAATAGAAATCTAGAATGTATCTATTCTCACGAAAACAATAATTTGGTGAGAGACTTACTAGTGTCCTGAACGGATCTGGGTTTGGTATTCTGGAAGGATGATGAAAAGCCTCTTGAAACAATGGCTTGCATTCGGGCAAAGCATTCACATGAATTTGGTTGTTTCGCAGAGTTAGCGGACTAGTGGGCTAACTGCCACTGGTGAGCTGAGCTGCGAAGTGCGTGGTGGACTGGTGGTGAAGTTCAGTGGCCCACGCGTGGGAGATTTCCTTTGTGGGCAAAGGATAAGGTCGAATGGCCGATCTGTTAGCGTAGTTCGGAACGTCCCCGAGCTGACAGCTCGGCAGTGGGTGGACGAGAAGGCAAGATGGCTACCGCCCTGGATCGTAGCAGCGTCGGTCTAAGTGCTGTCATACATTTTACGTGGAAATAAATTAATAATTCAAGACTCAGTGCGTTTTACTAAAAAAAAGTTAATAATCTTCATTCGAAGTTAAACAACTCTAAGCGTAAACAAGAACGTTTTCACTTTGAATGCATCCGATTCTTTTCTTAAAATCACCTTTTGCTCACTTTTATTTAAAAGGCCCTTTTACACGGCGCAGCGCGCGATATCTCGTATTTTAACCGACTTCAAAAAAAGGAGGAGGTTCTCAATTCGAACGAATTTTATTTCTTTATTTTATCTTGTACTATGTTACTCGATATCTCCGATAATCGTGAACCGATTTTCAATTTTTTGTTCTTCAAACGGGTATAACCCTGAGATGGTCCCGTTGGCACCAAGTCGGGGTCTGATGATGTGATCTTGGAGAAATCGAGGGAGCTCTTCAAATGCTATAGACACATGTAATGTTTATAACGCCTTGAAATAGAGGCGTGTTCAGATATTTGTGTGCACATTGACAGCTCCGATATATCTGATGGCGACTGTAGTCTACCCACAGTGGTGACATCTGTCTCAACCTTACAATCATGTATTTAAATTGTGAACACGCGTCCAGATTCCAGACGTTGGATTTTATACAAGTACTAGTTCTTTCCTGAGGCTTCGCTCGCGTTAAATTAGAAAACTGCGGAATGCTCTATACAAACTCCCACCCCCCATTTTAGGAAAGTGGGGGGTTAGAAAGAGATAAAAATAGCCTATATCACGCTCCATCCATCCAACTATCTTCACTTAATAAATCCGTCAAATTCGTCGCTCCGTTTAGCCGTGAAAGACGGACAAACAAACAGACATGACATACACTTACCCTAAAATAATATTATGTATGGATTCGTTGTTTTTGTAGAAGACAAATGAATCTGCAGCCTGGAAAATAAATTTATTTGTCTAGACACCATGATATTGTATGTATTATCACAATTTACTTTCTCGAACAAGTACATTTGGTGTGGTGCACTTGGAATTGTATTTATTTACTTATAGTATTATACGATGTGTTTTCAATATGTTCTATTTGGTACGCTGTTCATATTTCCTTATACTATTTTAAAGAATACCGAAATTTTACCTAACATCTCATAAAAAATTAGGTACCTACATTGTATGTACTTATAATACTATGTCAAATGAACCGTATCGATTCCGAAATAGAGTAGGTATTAACTCTGCAACAGAAACACGCTTCTCGCGATAGGTTTTTGCTATTAATTGTTGTTAATTAGGTACCTGACTCTCATCATAGTGAAAAACATAAGGTTGAGCTAGTTCGCGAAAACAATTAATGCCAATTTTTAGAGGAAAAGGGCCAGTTTGATTTCAATGTACACCTGCCTCGCCTTGTTCGACCATCTCACCCTGATAGTGGAAAACCACCTTAAGTATTTGTAGACAATGTTCGCCGGCGTATTTATAAAAGTTTCTGAAAGTCAATATAAATCCGATGGCCGATATGCTGAGAGGATTTATTACTATTTTTTCTACTCCCGTGTTGTTATTCGTCATTTACAGTGTCGTGCATAGATCGTTAAAACTCTACATAAAAGATGCCCGCCCCCGGCCGGCGCCCCGCGCACCCACGCATACGATATAGCTCTTAAAGCATTGTTAGGAAGCCTTTAAGGGATATAGCGGGGTTCGCGGGGCGCCGGGGGCTGGCGGCGGCGCGGGGGAGTGCGCGCGACAGGGTGAGGTAGGAACATTGCAGAGGACAATCCAAAATACAGGAAACGGTGCCAATTTCACGAAAGTTATTCTAGAAAACTATTAAAAAGTAAGTGCATGGTCGTAGAAAAAGTATTGTATGCAACGGTGTTTAACTGAGTCAAAAAATACTCGTGGCGTCTTAATAACAATTTTCGGCTTTGCCTCAAATTGTTACCCACGCCACACGTCTTTTTTGACCTCCTTTAAACGCCTGTTGCATAAAATACTATTTAGGATTCGAGTTTACATATTTAATATATCTCTTATTACTCAAAGGGTTTCTATTACATTTGCGAAACTAAAGATTATCCCAACAAAGATAATAAAATCTTGCTTGTCCTTTTAATTGTGTAACAAACTTAGATGACTTTAATTTAAATAATTTTGTACTTACATAATTAAGTCGCGTTGGTGTTTCTAACCTTCATTTCGTTATTTTGTCAATTATGTTTGATACTAGGTAGTTAAATTATTATTTAAACAGAAGTCCTAACGGACGTTCAACCTATTTATTTGATATTTACGATTTTTTAGACATATCGTCCATATCTCAAAATATAAGTAAATAAACGTCAATATTATTTGGCTATTTAAAGAAGAAAATATTTATTTGTAATAAACTTTATACTAAAATTTAACAAAAGGTATGACTAAAACAAGAAACCTAACAATGAATCGGTAAGTTCAATGCGAAAAGTAGAAAACAATTTGATATTGCAGCATTTTAGGACAAAGAGGTTATGACATTTGGGATAAATTTAGACAAAATGGCATTATGATATTTAGGTGTAATGAAACCATTTTCTAAAACATTTAAAAACAGAGTAAGTCACGGTCCCGAAATTAATTCAAATTTTATATTTTTTCTGATTGAGACGTGCATGGCAATGACTGTTTCCATTTACACTGATTTAAACTTTTACGATTATTACACATAATTATTTTTAAAATCGGGACTTAATCGCGTATAACTACATATTAAACTGAACTCCAACGTTTCAAGGACGGCGTTTTCCCCGTGGTCTCGGAGAAGACTGGCTTGAAATGACATCAACACCTTCTGACAGCCGCGCGAGTTTTTCGAACTACCCGCACTTGGTTTTGATTATCAACTTGAACTGTTTGCGCACTAGGGATGTTACTCTGTCGACATACAACACTGACGATATTCGATTTAACGACTGTCGATATTATTTTCGGCTTACACTTATTAATGACAGGATTCCATGTGGATGAGATCCTAAAACCTTCGTCCCGATTGAAATTGCGATGTTTTTTGTTAATATGTAATTATACGCGATTAAGTCCCGATTTTAAAAATAATTATGTGTTTCCATTTAGTTAAATAATTAAAAAAAAAAGTTTTTTTTATTTAAATTTTGTGTCTATACAATACAATATTGAAACATTTGAAACATACAATAGTTAATTTAATACAGACTCATAGACATTTTACATCTTCTACTGAAAACCTCAGACACCCATAGCTATAGGCTGAGCAACTTTTAGCGACGGAGATACAAGATTTACATATAGGTAATAATAATAGTTTTGGTATTGATATAATATGAGTCCCGAGGAAGAACATAGGTGGCTTTTATCCACAATATAAATCTCTTAAAACCTTAGGAATACAAAGATGAATTGTGCAAAGAAAAATTTCAAAGGAAAATATTTAATATTTTTTCTCTACATAAATGGCCTCATGTTCAGTCAACTGCGTATTTTATTACCTTACTTAGGATTCTGCCCTAGCAACTATTATTCCTTCGTAGTTTATTTATTTGCATTTCTTTCATATCGCGGAACAATGGGGTCTCGAACATTTTCAAGCATGCGCGGAACCGATGCACGATGCCAACATGTAAAGCCTCTTTTGATACATTAATGAAATGTACATAAGGGCTATGTACAGTCAAGTGCAAAAATAAGTATCGAAAAAATCGACTTAAAAATATGGTACTACACTCTTATTACACCGGACTAAGTTGCTATGGGACATATTTTTGAGTAAGATGTGTACACCCATATTTTTACACTTGACTGTACACCGAGTTGATACTGATTACTGACCCTGCCTTTATACTTATTCTTGTGAACCATTCTTATTGGGAGATATTATTTTTACATTGAAATTTGAAAATGACATTATATTTTCATCCTTTATCTTTGTGTGTGACATTCTTTTAATAATCGATTTGTATTTTGATTTGTAGTATTTACATACTTATGTTAATTTGAATTTGTATTACTTATTATTAATTTGTTTTTATTGTTAAATTTTGTAAAATGACGATCCTTATTGAGGGACACAATATGATGATTTATTAATATTATTCCTGTTATCCCTAAGTTTTTAATTTTATGACGATCGTGATGGGAATTCCTATATTTTTGTACAGAAACGAAAACTTATAATGTAATTTTTTTCGTGAAATAAATCATCTAATCTAATCTAATCACAGTAAATGTTGAAGTTACTTCTTTGACAAAATACAGCACGGTGTCAATGAGACAGGGTTCTAGAGTGGTCTAGGATTCAAATTGGTTGACTGTACATCCACCACGGCTTCTAGAATGGACTCTCGCGCGAAAGCGCAAGTAGTTGCGATAAACCGCCAGGTGTAAAGACAATTTGAGAATCGATGGAATATAAAATGATCACAGTTTATCATTAATAATAATTATTTAACTAAGTAGAAATTTAAATTTTATATTTAATCGCCAAGGATACATATTATTAAATGTATATTAGAGAAATTTTATCCAATAAGTAAATTGTGATAATAGTTATTTCTTAATCCAATTAGCTTCATAAAATAAATACATTTAACAATGGTTAGGTACGTAAAATATATCTTTAATGTATTTCGAATAAAATGTGTATTATGAACATTTAATTTAAACAATTACTCAAAACAATATTGAAATGCTTGAAGCACTCTTGACAGCTGTTATTGAATAGACAATTAGACCCATCAAAGCCAGTTGCATTTATAACAATTGTCAGCTTTTTAATAAATATTACCAAAATCCTAGGATAAGTCAATAAATTTTAAACTATTAGCGCTGACTGTTATTTTACTTATTTTCTTTTCACAAGTAACTCATAACATCCGAGACAAATCTAAATTTTTAAGAAAAAAATACTGCCGCTTTTGGGGTTCTGGTGAAATGTACTTGCGAATGTTGGATTATGTAGAAATGTGTACCTAGGCATTTTTTTAAAAACTGTTTTTTATGTAAATCTTTCATTATTTGATGGAAACACAAATGAATATGCTTATACCGTTAAGGTTTGAAGAATTTCCTCAATTCCTCATGAATCCCATACCCGATTATAAGAAATCGAGCTTGACAAAATTTGACTTGAAAACTCCTAACAAATAAATGTCACTGTTCTGAACTTAAATGCACGCAACAAACAATTAAATAGGGTTACGGCTAGTACGCACTTAACGGCTGGCCGCAATACGACTGGCCGTCCGGCTGACCGCGGGTAGCAGTTGCACTTGCGGTCACCCGAACGGTCAGCCGCAGCGCGGTCAGCCGGATAGTGCGTACAGTGACCGCGCGGTCGAGTCGACTTGACCATTACCAAGATGGACGTCGAACAGGCTGCCGGTATTTATTATATTTACGAGCATTACATAAAGGTGAGACCAAACATTTTGAAATTTTCTTCAAAGAGTTCAAAAAGTACGACGAGATTTCAGAAACCGCACTGAAACCGCGTAGTGCGTACATACAGCGCTGCGACCGTCCGGCTACCCACCCCGGGGCCGCAGCGCTGCGGACGACAGTCGCAATTTAATGCATATATGAATAATACGGGTACATACAATTTTGGGCTTCCGCCGTAGGGCCCATTTAGACGATACGAGAACTCTCATAATGAGTTTTCTATTACATTCCGGTATTTGATATGGCTATGCAAAATTGAATGTAACCTCAACAACCCGCAATGTAACTAAAATCGCATGCTAGTTCGCACGCCGTCTAAATCAATTTGAATATGATTTCTTATTGCCAATTCCTGTCTTGAATATTTCAATCGTCGCATAGGCTCCCATATTGCATTGTTATCCGATATCATACGGGGACCCCTTCATGTAGTATGCAAAATACGGGGACTGAGTAGGTAGAAAATTTTATAGCAAATAAAGATATGACCTGTACAAAGGTAAATTTTTTGGTCCATTTTCCAAAGATGAGACATAAGATGAGTTAGGTATGTTTTTCCTTTTGGGTAAATTTTTTATTGAGATGGAATCTGTGATACCTACACATGCCACAGTAATTTTATTAAAATGAATGTATTGTCGTCTTTCATCTCAATCTCAAGTAGAAGCACTCAAAACATTGTCGTTCTAAAGACAGACTTCAGAACAAAAGTTCGCGCTAAAAATTGAGCATCGTTCTCGAAATGAGTTTCCAGCAAACACTCCCCAGAAATCAATTTTATTGTGTTTTCCAAATTTCCGATGTCAACATCGTCAATGCGTCCCGCAATGTCGTATCTCTGGAGTGAACCCTCCAGACCAGTTCGGTGATATCGCCCACCCTCGACAGACGTGGCCTGTCGACGCTCACGAAACTGAAAGTTTGAGATCGAGCGCTTTTCTTGTGTTTCACGATTAGAATAATGGATTAATTGGAAAGAAATATTTATCAGTGGCAGATTTTAAATTCTAAATTGTGCTAAGTTAAATATAAGAATTGTGTTCTTTGATTAACTTAAAAAAGTTTTGGAAGTTTTAAGCTCTGAGTTGACAGTTTATATAAGTTTTAAACAATGTGACATTCTAATTTTATATTTTATTAAAAGGTAAGTTTTTTTAGCTTTTTATTGATATCAGATAATAAAAATATTTTGAGACAAACTACACGGCGCAACCTAACCTCGTACTAAGCAAAGGGGGGTGTGATCATTATAAATAAATATTTTAATACTGTGATATTCTTGCAAATTTTCTAATCATATTATTTTACATACAACTTCACATTTTTAATACAGTAGGTAACAGTCATAAAAAAGTTTAGAATAAGTTTTTGTAGACTCATCTTTTCGTTGCAAAGCGTTGAGTTGGTAGTTATAAATAATTTTACGTACAAGGCAATTTACTTGTGCTAGGTAAATTAATATAATATTCGGATTGTTTTCGGTTTATATTGCAGTTAAGCCTGGTATTTATTACTGGAATAATAATTAAAATCCGAAAAACGGGCTCCATGGAAATATTTTATTAAAATCTTGATATCAAACTCTTTGTCGACTGAGGGCATTGAAAGTCATAATAAATTATTGCACGAAATATTTCTGAGTAGAAATTGGAAAATGCGTGACATACCTTTTTCAAACTGCCAGTGTTTGTAAAATATAATGTCACACACAAATAAAATATATAAGAACACAGCAAAAGGGAGTGTACAAGTTTCTGATAGGGTGGCAACGCGCTTGTGACACTGTTTGAGTTGCAGGCGTCCATAGGTTACGGTGACCGCTTTACATCAGGCGGGCCGTATGCTTGTTTGCCACCGACGTAGTATAAAAAAAAAAGAATTATATTTTCAAACATATAAATGTCATTGCGATAGCTCTAAGTGTATTTCATTCTAAGATGATTGCTTTCATTCCGGAGGTCGCGGGTTCGAACCCCGGCTCGCACCAATGAGTTTTTCGGAATTTAATGTGCGAAATGTCATTTGATATTTGCCAGTCGCTTTTCGGTGAAGGAAAATATCGTGAGGAAACCGGACTAATTCCAAGAAGGTTAGTTTACCCTTTGGGTTGGAAGGTCAGGTGGCAGTCGCTTTCGTAAAAACTAGTGCCTACGCCAAATCTTGGGATTAGTTGTCAAAGCGGACCCCAGGCTCCCATAAGCCGTGGAAAAAAATGCCGGGATAACGCAAGGAGGATGATGAATTGATGATAATAACTGCTGCTGCACTTGCTGATAAGAGACAAAAGCGACGCCGAGGTGTTTCAGCGCCGACTTTTGCTAAGTTAAATATTTATTATCCTAAAGTTACATAACATAATGTGACAGGGGCCCACGCACTAGGCTACGCCTGATGTATCGCAGGGTACCAGTTACAATTTACCTAACAGAAATAAAGTTAAAGAAACATAAACTCCAGGTTTTTGTTTATGGTACATGAAATTAACAATAACAAAAAAAATTACCATGCATAAAAACAAAACTTGAGCTAACATACATTGTCTAAAATAGCTTCTGTCTCGGCATAATTCATAGAAATTAAGAAATTAAATAGGATTTTTTTTTGCTTCTAAATAGGTAATCTTAGATCTAGATTACAATGTCTGATGCGATCTCCAAAACGTCTCTTGTCAGTACTGCGGTAGACTATGTACTCATGGGTCTCGCATCGGTCTATTAAGTCACATAAACTGTTTGCAATAGACGTTAAGGCCAATGAAGTGTATTTTATTCTATGATGAAAAACGCAAAAATGAAACCCGCCTCTTTTCATTTTTGCGTTGGTTTTAGGGGCATCCGATATACTGGCACGGCACCGCTATCCTTTAGAAAATCCGAGATTTAGAAGCTTTGTTCGATTCAAGCCGATTTTAACGATGTCATCAGAATCGTTCTAATCACAAAGCCCCATTGATAGTATTCATGTTATTAGGATAATTTGGGCCGCGGAAAGGAATAATATTCATTTATGATAAACAAGTCAGTTTGTTATGCACGATATTTCAGAAGAGGAAATAAATTTGAAGACAATAATGCCTACGGAACACAAATGTCGAATAAGGAAATTAGATGACAATAAAATTATATAGATATTTATTTTAGACTGATATTTGGGTCCCGTGTGGTGACGGGTTAAGAATTTCACCACCCCCTTTCTTCTCGTGGGTGTCGTAGAAGTCGACTGTGGGATATGGGTTAAATTGTGGCGTAGGCGAGAGGCTGGCAACCTGTCAGTGCAATGTCATAATTTGGATTTCTTTCAACCCCTTTTTGCCAAGAGTGGCACTGAATGAAACTTAGTAGTTCATGTGCTCTGCCTCCCCCTTTATGGGATACAGGCGTGATTATATGTATGTATGTATGTATTTGGGCCCCATAGCCTAAATAATGTAGACGTTCAGTTTAATAATGTATTACTAAACTGAAATGTAACTACATTACATTAAAATGTTGGGATTGATAAAATTTCTGTGCTTCCTGATAAAGTGCTTCCTTAAGCCCCGGCAACAGGCTACGAAGGGTCACCCTCGGACTTCGAAATCCTCACGAGCAACGCTATGGACTATAGTTACGGAATTATAAATTTAAGTTGTCATTTGCATGTAGGTAAGATTGTAAACTTACCATACGATAAATAAATAGGCCATATCTGTCGCCACATGCATACATACGTACATAGGTCGAAATAAGTTTTTTGCAAAAATTTCATTTTTGGCACAAGCTTTTATCGTCGACTGTACCTTTCTTTGAACAGTCATCTACTGCTCTCTGAGACGTTTCTAAAAACCCTTTACTCGATGGGATACGACGTTTCATGACAGAGTTCCTATGACCACCTTTCTACTCCATCATCAGATCAGCTCCATGATACCATAATATTGCATTGTCACGTGATTTACATATGTGTGCAAAATTTCAGCTCAATCGGATACCGGAAAGTGGGTCAAATTTAGCTTCTGCCTTTTGACGCACACTAACATACTAACAAGGCAAGTTGAATGAAAACTTGTAAAAATAATGAATACCTTATTTCGATTCGCTCACGATTCGTGACCGTTTCGTGAAGCGTTTGTGCATTCGACTACGCACACTGGTGCAAGAGCTGGTGCTGATCTATCAATTAATACAAAACTTCTGTTAGGGCATGGGCACTAACTTTCCCCTTTATAGAACTTACCAAACGAAAAGCGACTTTAATTGTCAGTTGCCACCGTATTTTAGATTTGAGTTTCTTTAGCGCTGCGTAGAGCAGCCTCTCTGCGTTTTCTCTAGCCTAAAATATCGGGAAGTGCTCCGAGTCATTCATCTCTGTCACTTCTTTCCGCCATCGCTTTACGCTACATTTTTATTTCATCTTCACCTCTTATGGCGGTTCCATAGGCTTGGTAAACAACAAACATTGAACACATGGCAAAGGCTTACCAAGGACGATCAGCGTCAAGGTATTTAAAAGGTGCCTTGATACCAAGCTGAGTGAATGTGAGAAGGTTCTCAGTGGCGTTTCAACGCAATTTTTATAACAATGTTTTTGTTAAATTCCGAGTAATGCTTTTTAGGCTTGTGCCGTTTCTCGTTCATTGATCGGAGCGCTCCGATCTCGTTCAATCGCTCCCACGAACTAGTTTGCTCTTTTAGGTCTTTGCTCATTTAGTTCAGTCAGACCAGCGACCACTACGGTAGGAAAGATCAGAACGAATGGGATCGACTAGTGTCAAAATGATACGAATATTCCACAGATAATAACAATTCCAGGCCGAAAGGTTGTAAGTAACCGAATCTTAATATGAAAACTTGACGTTTTTGTGTCGCTTTGCTAAATAGCTCGCTCTCGGTCGGCGCAGTCACACACTCGTTCTCGATCCAAACCGCTCGCGCTCGCCGATCCTATACTGAACTAAATGAGCAAAGACCGATTCACAGAGCACGGAAAGATTCAGTTCATTTCGGTCATTGATGGGATTTTATTCCTAACAGTTCATAGTTCGTGAACGAAACAAGTCTAATGCTTTTTCTATTCTAGATAAATAATACTGAAAACAAATACGGCATTCCCTTGCTTGGCTAATGTGTTAGTTTGTCGAAAACTCTTTGATTTCTGCAAAAACCAACACAAATGACGATCACTTGCAAACATCGAGCAAAACAGAGAAACACCTATCCACACGTTCGCTGTTGTTTCTCAAGCGTTTCAGTCACATGCATTAATTACATACGAAACTTCCTGAAATATTCGTAACCTGCTAAATGAACTGTAGCCTGTGGTATAGCCGGACCCATACGAATGGAAACAGGAACAAGTTCTAATACCAAAGACACATATAACTCTCTAAAAGACAAATAAAGTCTAAGAAGAAAAGTGCGTCTCGGAACCATAAAGAAACTGACAAATATTAATCAACCAAAGAATATTGAAAATTGTCAAATATTAATCAACCAAAGAACGAGAATATTTTTACACATGTGATATGTATATGTATATCAAGTAAAGTAAAGTAAAGGATATGGATCAAATCGTCAAAACGGTGGTTTAAATGTTTAATCAAGTATATTCATGGCTTTACGAAACATGTTTACGCATATTCTCATCCTTTTTACAATTCCTGTCTTGCTCCATCGATGTTTGGTCTACAAAGTGTTTTGCGGTTGAATATTCGAAAGCATTTATTTTAACTGAACACACGTGGTTGGCATAAAGATACGCTAGAATAATTCAATTTATTTTCTTGGATAAATAATCTCTTCATTTGGTAGCATTATAGTAGAAAACAAAGAAATATCGAAGTACTTACATATCTTATTAAAAGAAAATGTCTTCGTCGATATTAATGAAAAATGCGCATAGTTACTAAAGCTCCATTACCTACTAGTAGTTATTACTAATTAGGTATAATCTGGCAAAAGTTCAACTTATCGTAGAACAACTGGTAGTTTCTTTGAGCTTTGCGCTCAGCTCTTTAAAAACCTCACGGGCGCTTGGACCCCATGGCCCTAGGGTCTCGACGCCAACTGCCCTAAAATGGTATTGGTGTCCGAGACCCCGATATTTTGTCATATTTTGTCATACTTACAAAATTACAAAAAGAATTCGACCCTGTACAACTCGGCTTTGGGACTAGGGGTGGGTGTGAAGCGGCAGTACACGCTCTCCGCACCTGCCTTATCAATGACCAGTGTGAGGTAGTGCTTAAACTGGATGTCAAAAATGCATTTAACTCGCTCAATAGGGACGCCCTGCTTGCAGAAGTCAATAACCACACTCCAGAACTTTACAACTATTTATTAAATTGCTACGCAAATCCCTCAAAATTGATATACAAAACCCATGAACTCTCCTCTGAAGTAGGCTGCCAGCAGGGCGACCCTCTCGGACCAGCCGTTTTTAGGCTAGCCATAAATCCTATTATTCAAAATCTAAATTCAAAATTTAACGTATGGTACTTAGATGACGGTACCCTAGGAGGTGATGCTAACACGGTATTGGCTGACCTATTGGAAATAAAAAATAAATTTCAACGAATTGGACTTGAATTAAATTCTGATAAATGCGAATTATATCTCACCAGTTTTAATCCCGACACCATTCAAAAATTTCTAGCAATTACGCCTAACATTAAATTTGTCAACAAGGACTCACTAAACCTCCTAGGGTCACCCATCTTCGAAGAAGCTATTCCTAACATCATTACAAACGCGACTTCCAAATTCAAAAACTGCGCCGATCGCTTACTCGAGATAAATTCTCATTCCGCTCTGACTATTTTAAAATTCTGCCTATTTGTACCTAAATTTACCTATTTGCTTCGCTGCTGCCCTTTTTGGAAGCATCAAAATTTATTATCACCTATTGACGACCTCATTAGATCCTCCTTAGAGTCAATTTTAAACATTCAGCTCAGCGAGCATTCCTGGAACCAGGCGTCCCTTCCCATCAGATTCGGCGGGTTGGGTACGCGCAAAATTTCTAGTGTTGCTTTGCCGGCGTTTCTATCATCCGGCACTTCCGCCCTCGTGGGTAAAATATTAAGGGCTTGCCCTTTAAACTACGAGACGGCGTGCCTGACGGACGCTAGAAACGCTTGGCTGACGGCTTGTCCGAGCCAAAATTTACCTGAAAAATTACATATCCAACGTTGCTGGGACGACACTATTTGTAAAATTACTTTTGACGAACTCCTTTCCAGTCCCAGTACCACTGCCACAACGCGGGCGCGGCTGTTCGCAGCCGCAGAAAAGGAATCCGGTCAGTGGCTGCACGCTTACCCTCCCCTCCCAGTGGTACCTACCTTGAGCCTGATACCCTGCGCCTAGCCGTGAGTCTCAGGCTCGGAGTAAAGGTCTGCACCCCTCATAGGTGCCCCTGCGGCACAACCGTCGACGAGCTTGGACACCATGGCCTTTCTTGTCAACTGAGTGCCGGTCGCCTCTCCAGACACTCTGCCCTGAATGACATTATACGCCGGTCTCTTGCTACCGTCAACGCGCCGGCCATCCTTGAACCAAACGGCGTTTCGAGGGACGATGGCAAGAGACCGGACGGTATGACCCTAGTTCCTTGGAAGATGGGACGGGTGCTAGTCTGGGACGCCACATGCGTCGATACACTGGCACCTTCCCATCTTCCAAGAACCTCAAACAGGGCTGGGGCAGCTGCGGAGGCGGCTGAAATAAAAAAAGATGACAAAATATCGGGGTCTCGGACACCAATACCATTTTAGGGCAGTTGGCGTCGAGACCCTAGGGCCATGGGGTCCAAGCGCCCGTGAGGTTTTTAAAGAGCTGAGCGCAAAGCTCAAAGAAACTACCGGTGACCAGAGAGCTGGCAGCTATCTCTCGCAACGCATTAGCATTGCTATTCAGCGAGGGAATGCTGCCAGCATCTTTGGCACCATGCCGCGGGGGCCATATTTAGACGTATTTTAGTTTATTTTTAGTTTAGTTTAGTTTTTAATTTAATTTTAAGTTGTTTTTTATTGTTATTTTTAGAGTTAGATATGTATTATTTATTTGTTACTTAAGTTTTATGTCTAATAAAAATCTAAGAACAATTGCGTTTTTCTTTTCAATCATCAATCATCGCCATTATTTCAGATGTTAATCGCCCACTATTCCATGACGAGGCATCCCACCACTTCGTTTACGCCACTTATCCCCGTCCTGGGGGCCAATTTTTGAATCTCGGCCATTCGATTTCGTGAAATTCGTTCAATAATATCTCCACTACTAGCGATTTAAATTCTACTAACAGAATCGAAAACGATTGGTCATTACCACTAGTTTTAAAATTACTAGCGGTCCTTTTTCAAAAATAGCATTACTTCGTTTTCCACAGACTTTCGAACGGCGAAATCGTGCGTTCGAAATTCAAAAATCGATCCCCTGGGCTAGTCTCATAGCTGCAGTTTTTTTAATGTCGCCCACCTAACGAGCCAACCGCGGATGTACGCCGTACGGCGCTTCTTACATCCGAAAACAACCACTATTCTGTCAAAATGTTTGTCCACCTGCCATCACTCGGCCTGGCAACATGTTTAAGCTTGGTAATTGTTGTAGAGCTGTGCAGCTGGTTCTAGTGGGCGAGAAATAACAATTCCATGGGTGGTCGGGTGAACAACCATTTATTTTATGTACTCACATCAACGTATGAATCAAGAAGGTATTCAAGAAGACATTTTTTCTATTGTTGTCAACAAACGTTTCCATAGCAACCGACATGTATAAAAATAGGTTTAATTTCTGTTGGATCCTCCAACAGTAATAAGCTTGGTAATAATATAACTCGGAGGAAATATACACTGGAGTAGCCTTTCAGTTACTTACCCCTCTGCCAAAAAACTTGAACAAATGTTCATAAAGTCACGTAAATACAATTTCACAATCGATTCATGCTCATTCACAGAATCGCCACGACACATATCACTGGTAATTAAAAATGCCCGCGTGTGCTGTGAACACTTGTAATAAGCGCTCAAATACCTCAAGTTCGCAAAAAGATGGCATAATATTCCATTTGTAAGTAATTTTAATATTGTTGTATTACTGTTTTTATTATCTAAATGATAATATTTTTGTCATACGTCATCGAATATCGATTTATGTGATCGAATGCAATCGATTTAAAATTTGTTGGTGGGTATAAATTACGTCACGAACACTTGACTCCCCACGAGACTTCGATGTTTTGCTGTTTAAGAAGTTACATAATGTGATTTAAAATAGAGTCGATATTTATATATCAATTTATTCATAAAAAATCCAGAAAAGGCGCACTCCTCACGAGACTTCATTTTTATATTTTGTAAGAATTAACCTAATTGCAATTAGAATAGAGCATATAATAATATTGACAAGGATAATTGAAAATTAGAAAAATCATCCGACCGAGACTTCGTCGTAGAGATGTGGGCATGGTCGATGAAATACCAACTATCGATAAAAAAGTATGATTTGCAAACCTGGATCACACAATTAATTTGAAATATATTTGCAATTTTCCGAAAGAGAATGATTTCAGTTTTATTACATGTAGGCCTGTACTTAATAAACTTTTCACTTTGGACCAGTATTGATAACAGTTAATGAAGACTAAACCATTTCTAGTTTATTTATTTAACCAAGTTTGTCTATAATGATTTTAGTAACACCAACCGCAGTATACGTTGTTGATTAGTTAGTCTGAAAAAATAAATTAATGTTTTGTCAAAATGTCAAATATTTCTTTACCAACTAATCCTATTATCCATCGCTAGTCCACCCGCGTGATACCTAATACCCAGGATTGTCATTAGTGAATCTTAATATGATTATAATAGTGCCAAACATTAAACAGATCTAAAAAAAAGCAACGACATCATTAAAATTATAATTACCTTGATTCATTATCATCGACTTCAGTTATCGATGCCTGCCTCATCCCTATAGTTTGAGACACACACGTGCGCATTTAGTGTCCGTATACACTGTGTTTCTACGAAGTATTTCCATGTGTGATATGTCTGTGTGCATTATAATGAGCATGTGTTATTTTTTTATCATAATGTGCGTGTGTATTGACAATAATACTTTTTGCATCTGTGAGTACTCCTTTACATGTGTTATTTCCTCACCTCCCGCGAATCTCGGCAGAATTATTTGTACGTAGACGCAACATGAAGGCTACTCCAGTCTATATTTCCTCCGAGTAATATAACGTCACCCACGTCTCGCACCTTTTCAAGCACTAATGATACTACCTATACTTATGATAGTTATTTTTAGAAGAAGTCCAACATACGCCACCCTATCCCCAGTTTTCTCGTAGATACTGATCTTTACAAGCCTACCTAGAAAACTCCACACAATACACCCTGTTTTTATTGAATTCCGTTAACTTTAAGGGAAGGTTCTTTAGGTCAAATACAATTAATTTCTCTAAGAAACTAGCGTCCTAACTCTTACGAAAACAATAATTTAATTACTGAACACGTGTGTGGCATCCCTTACCACTTCCTTATGTTATTTGTTTTGACATTTGCCGTCAGACACTTGACACTGACTTTGATGTTATGGTTCCTTACACTAATTAATCCATTTATTATGTCATCATCCTCCTTGCGTTATCCCGGCATTTGCCACGGCTCATGGGAGCCTGGGGTCCGCTATGACAACTAATCCCAAGATTTGGCGTAGGCACTAGTTTTACGAAAGCGACTGCCATCTGACCTTCCAACCCGGAGGGTAACTAGACCTTATTAGGATTAATCCATTTATTATGTATGGAAAGGAAAAAAAAATTACGAAAAGGGATATACAGGGTGGTTCCTGGTGATTAACCTAACTGCGTGTCGAATGAAACGGAAAACAATAAAAACACGGTGTATAATTTTTAAATGTTATGGTTAATAAAATAAAAATATAATTGTTTGGATATATTTCAAATATTGGGTTGGTAAGAAAGTAATGAGCGAATCATAACCAATATTGTAATTTTTATTTAATTTATTATTTTAATCATTTATCAAAAATATAACGGCCTTCGTTATCTACTACTTGTCTCCATCGTTCTGGTAAAGAATGAATAGCATCGGCGAAGAAGTTCTTAGGTTTAGATTAAAAAACTCAGCTATGTACTGTCGTAGATGGGCTTGATCATCGAACTTGTTTTCATTCAAGGCATTGCTTAGCGATCTGAACAATGCGTTATCCGTAGGTGCCAAGTCTGGAGAGTACGTAGCTCCCGAACGGATGAACCGATTTCGATTTAATTTTTTTTTAAAGCTGAGTTAGTCGGGAGTGTTTCATGAAAATCGGTCCACTAGGTCGGGGTTTTTTCAAACTTTAAATTTTGTGGTAATAGGTTAGTTTCAGAGATCATTCGCTAGGATACATGCAACATATAGGCACATAAACCAACAAGCTATTTTAAGACCTACTTACAAATTCCAATAGGAATTACAAACTTAAACTAATGAAAAGTATTTGAATGTACGATTAATCAAAAAGTTTTATGTGGATTGGCTACCGCAATTGTTCGTAAAACTTTGGCCCTCGGTAATATCGAATGCTTTAAAAGCCCCAACAGTCGGCGAGAAAAGTTTAAGTATCTCTGTAATACAATACGGTCAGTCGGGGTAATAGTAACTAACTACGGGGCAATTGTAACTAATCGAAATATCTTCCATATTTTACATCATTTACTGTACATCCATATATGTCCAGTAGGCCTAGCACATGATGGCCGCGGGAGTATGTCGCCGCGAGATAGATGCCACGTCTTCTTCTAACTGTATTAATGACATAAGGACGGGTAGTCTATCTCGCGGCGACATACTCCCGCGGCCATCATGTGCTAGGCCTACAGATAGCATATAAGCTCTTTCATCATTTCACCGTAGATGGTGTTAGTCCTAATGATCTCTGATCTACACGACCGTGAAGTTTTCGACGAAACTGTAGGCCTAGCACATGATGGCCGCGGGAGTATGTCGCCGCGAGATAGATGCCACGTCTTCTTCTAACTGTATTAATGACATAAGGACGGGTAGTCTATCTCGCGGCGACATACTCCCGCGGCCATCATGTGCTAGGCCTACTGGTAGTATGCGCCTGAGACACAGCCTCTCAAACATTGCATAAAAAATATGGTTTTAATGTGATTTAACATTTTTTTCTACAGTTGCATAATTATAAACTTAGTTTGTACAGTGTGTCCTTCAATCTTCTGATTTTCATGTTTTAAAAGTATTTAAGCAATAGTTTAAATTGCTCCCCTTAAATTGCGATGGAGGCTAATTTCGACTATTTGGTAGTTTTAATTGACAACGTTTCAAAATTTTCAATGTCCCTAAATCGAAAACCATTTTGAGATATACGCTTGTAGATCACATAAATAATTTTTAAAATTTTTTTTCGTATTTTTAGTATAAAAAATCTTAAAAATAGTTTAAAGGGGAAGTGACGTCAAATAGCTGATTTAGAGCTGCCACTATAACAAAAAAATCTTCCAGTTGGGATGTCACTTGAGTTTGACAGTGACACTTATCACAGTTCGTAGCAAATATATTAAACATTTCATGGCTTAGTCTATAGTTCGTAGTCATTCACTATTGGTTGACAGTGACACTTGACAGTCAGACATACCGGACTGTTTGAGCTGACTGTTAAAACTTTGTTTTAGATATGATTTTGTCGTTTTCTTAGGTTTATGAAACAACACATGTGACGTCACGAAGCAGTGTCTTGACGTTTGTAACTTACGCTCTTTCTGCTCGAAGTAGTAATAAGAAGGGATTTTCTCATTAAAATAGCAGTTTTTGGAAAAATAAAAAATACGTGTATCTTTTAGTATTGAGTTCTTTCAAACCAAACAATAAAAAATAGTAGTCGAAAATATGAAATGTTGTCAATTGCCCCGCCATATTTTATATGAAAATCAACAACACTAGTGATGTACTCAATAGGCTAGTTTCCTATAGTTAAAATAAAATGTTTAATGCAGTGCACGAAATAAAGCACCACATAATTAGAAGAAAAATATGGACAGTAGTTATGTTTAAACATAATTTTTATTTAATAAGTCAAAGAGAAAGATATAAAGTAAATGAATTGACCGTGACGTCACTCCTCAGTATTTCATAGTAATTCCATATTAGCAAAGCGTTTTGACAATTCTTAAAAAGAAGCTGATTTGACTAGTAGGAAACTAGCCTATTCGAGGTTTTGTATCGATATTAATACCTCATTTAGTGACTCTGGCTCTGGAAAAGGCTAAAAGTATATTTTATTGAACGTCATTGTGTATTATCGATTATTTTAAGCATTTAGTTAAAATTTGTATCAAATTATTGTACTTTGCTCTCTCAAATCACATATACACCGTGATTTATTGGATAGTATGTCCTTGTCCGTGTTACTATCATTATAAATATGAAATGTTATGTATGGTTTAAGGCAATAAATATTTTTATTTATTTTTTATTCTATTTAATTCCGTTAACTTCGGCATATAGTTAGGTCCATTATAGGAAACAGAATAGGATAGTTATTTTTTTTAACTCGTAATTTTTTCCTAACAAATACCATACACCTGCGATAGATGTTACATCAATTGCAGTTGAGAAACGGGCTTTGTGTGTTCGATATGAGATTGACATGTCATAGCTTTGACACTTACTTAGTAGAGTTAATTGTAAAGCCCGTTTCTCAACAGCAATTGATGTAACATCTATAAAAATACAAATTTTAACTAACTATGCCATTCTGTTTCCTATAACGGACCTAACAATATGTCGAAGTTAACGAAATTCAATAAAAATACATTTTATAAGTATCAAGGTATTCTCAACATAGTTACGAACTGTAAAACCAGAAACTGAACTTGAACTCACATAAAATACACTTGTGAATCAATGTAGAAACTTCGTATATCAGTTCACTTAGCTTTGCAAAGAAAAATCTAGAGTGCGCTTGATAGAGACACCGATATGGGAATACGAACAATCTTGCGACTCGCGGAAACTTTACCTCAGGCTTATGAGTGTGCGGAATATCCCTTGGGATTTATCTATCACAGAAATATAAGGGCATTTTCAGAAATAGGCTAGTTTCCTATACTTAAAATAAAATATTTTAGGCAGTGCACGAAATAAAGCACCACATAATTAGAAGAAAAATATGGACAGTAGTTATTTTTAAACATAATTTCTATTTAATAAGTCAAAGAGAAAGATATAAAGTAAATGAATTGACCGTGACGTCACTCCTCAGTATTTCATAGTAATTCCATATTAGCAAATTGTTTTGACAGTTCATAAAAAGAAGCTGATTTGACTGGTAGGAAACTAGCCTATTGGGACCCAAAATTAGTGACAGTTGTTAACAAAAAAAACATTCAGTCGAATTGAGAACCTCCTCCTTTTTGAAGTCGGTTAATTAACTCAATATCAGTTTTGTGACGACAATTAAGAATAAAATTTGTCTAAAAACCAACTTGTTTCATGTTCTAAATGTAGATTATTGCTTATAATTTGTGTAATTAACACAAAAGTTAATTGTTAACTGTCGTCACAAAACTGACACCGAGTTAATTTTAACAACTTTCACTAATTTTGGGTCCCAATTTTTGAAAATGCCCATAGTATAATAATAATACTCACGTGAGCTAGGTCTAGGTACTCACCAGTAAGTACCTAGACTTAGCTCACGAGATAACCGCCATGTGGGATGTTGATTCGACGATCATTGTCCCGATAGTCGTTTCAGCGAACGGTCTCATAGCGATGAGTCTCGACCAACATCTTAAGAGACTCTCGCTAGGTGGCTGGATCAAGGGCCAGATGCAGAAGGCGGTGATCTTGGACACAGCGCGGATAGTCCGACGGTTCCTCTCTCTGCAGCCCTAACCACCGGCAGCTTGGGCCCTGCCCCGCTGCTGGCGGCACCCTAGGTTAGGTTTTTTATAATGTGTTTATATGTTTTATATTGTTTTGTAAGTGTTTTTTTTTATTTTACTTTTATACTCATATTGTAAAAAACCTAGCCTAAGAGAAAAGATAAATAAATGAAATAATCACTCAGAACCAAAAACATGTAAAACTTACGTCCCTCGGAAACCTAAAGTTCTTCTTCGGTTGATGCTCGGTTAGATGGCGCTGAGGTGCAATTGGTTTAATCATGATTGTGTTGAGAGATGGCAGTCTAAGATGCATCGTGACTTTAAATTTTAATTTTATGCAAATATGAAAGATGAAGTCTGTCCGGGTAGTTATTGCAATTTGGGTCTATTTATATCGTTATATTAAGGTATCTTCTAAAGATATTTCGCTACGGAGCACGATTAGTTCTTTAACTATGTAGCCAGGGTGATGGGTGATACTAAAATTTTAACTTATAGTGCAGAGAATATAGTTTATTTGATTTCTTTTGAAAATAGAACCAAAGACCTATATTACTTCGTCTATACAGAGTGGGGCCTGTAACAAAGGCGAATAATTGAACTGTAGGCTATTCTCCTTATACTGATCAACATTTGTTCGGCGACTTTTAAAAATAACTTGTATTTTGATTTTTATCACCCTTGAAAGTTTTTTCTAAGAGGTAATGTATTGCGAATTCTGTTAAGTCTAAAGTGTGACAGACAACGTCAATGACAACAGTAATGGCGTACATTGAAGCTAATATTTATTTTGTATGAAAAATTAAAAATTTAAAGACTTAATAATTTTTTCCCCTCACTAGCTCGGAAACACGTGTTTTGTCCTTCAATATCAGCGGGTAAAAACGCATTTTATCCACTAGTGGGTAAAGTAATTTGACCTTGAATAAAGTCAAATTAACTGCTTAATAAAGTCAAATTACTAAAAGTAGGTGAATCTAGTAATAAAGATGATTTACCACCTGTGGAACTGTTGGAAGCAGTGATAAACGCATTTTTCGCGTTGTAGTTTCCTCGCTACAGTGAGGGGAAAAGTTTTGTGTTACACTTGGGTGCAAATGTATTTTACTTCTCGTGTGTTAAAAAACTCGCAAGTTCAGGATTCTATTCTCGAACCACTCGCTTCGCTCGTGGTTCAACTATAGAATCCTTTCACTTGCTCGTTTTTCAATTCCACACTCGGCGTTAAAATACAACTTTGCCCCCTTGTATAACAAATAACTATTAAAAGTCACTGAACAAATGTTGATCAGTATAAGGAGAATAGCCTACAGTTCAATTCTTCGCCTTTATTACAGGCCCCACTCTGTATATAGACTCTATTGTCTTTGATAGAACGAAATAAAACAAATGCAACTCTGAGAACTGTTTCAATTTAATATACCTTGAGCCTTAGGAGAGTAGACAAGAATGCAAATCAAACTCGCTCTGTAGCGTATCGTAGCTATATATTTCATCGCTCTTCCCTAGTGGCACGACAGAGTCAATGGCGTTTTTATCGCCACGGAACGTAAACGCTTGCGACTTTGGTTAGGCTAGCAGGTATTCTAGATATTAATTTACTAGCTTTTACCCGCGGCTTCGCCCGCGTAATAAAAGTATTCTTATTGAAACGTTTACAAAAAATAAGATTTTTATTTGGATCCGTAGGTTTCTTTGTAGGTACATCTGTCCGCGATTATTTCGATTAAGGTAAAGCGGGGCAATTCTCGACTGGGGGGCCATTGTAACTGATCTATTTGCTGTACGGTCAGCCAAGAACCTTACACTGCTTTTTGGCTGACTGTACCTTACACATAATTATTACTATTGTTTTAAAAGAAATTCTTGCAATGATTGTAGAATTGTTACACAGCGACCACAGCGTAGGTAGTAGGTATGAATATGTATGTATTTTACCTATATAAATATTTATACTGGGGAAACTTCATACAACCCACATAGCCAGTATCTCGACGCTATGGTCGGTAGGATAAAAACTACTTCCTTGCATTATCGCTTACAATTTTTTCCATTTTGCTTATACTTATTGCAAACGTAAATTTATGAAAGGCTGCTAGCAAACAACGATCTTCTTACAGCACATTGAATATAATAGTTATCACGGATGCAGGATACTCGCCGATGCCTACTTACTAATCCCTTCCCACTGAGCCACCTGCATTTTACACTGCCTAGATATCGATTGCCGACCGATTATTCCGACCCCAATCCCTATTCTTATCCCCGTCCCTATCTCTATCCTTGTCCTCGTCCCCGTCCCGTCCCTGTCCCCGTCCCTCCCCTATCCCTATCCCCGTCCCCGTCCCCGTACCCGTCCCCTATTCCTATCCCTATTTCTATCCCTATCCCTATCCCTATCCCTATCCCTATCCCTATCCCTATCCCTATCCCTATCCCTATCCCTATCCCTATCCCTATCCCTATCCCTATCCCTATCCCTATCCCTATCCCTAACCCTAACCCTATCCCGTCCCTGTCCCTGTCCCTGTCCTTGCCCCTGTCAAATTATCATGCTAGGAGGTGAAAATCCTTTCTTAGTGCTCCTCTTATGGCTATTTTGGATATTTTCACCCTATTGCACTACGACAGGGGAGAAAATTTCTTTTCCACCTCATTAGATTTTAAAATCGTTGTATTTATCGTAATCAGCGACCCGATAAACCATAAAAACGATACCCATATTGTGTTTTTCACTTTACCCCCTTTGCACCCCTTTAGGGGTCAAATTTTCAAAAAACCTGAAACATGTATTTAGTCATATGTCTTTAGGAATCCTCCTGTGAAGTTTCGTATAAAATAGTCAAACTAATCTTGTTTCCCCATACAAACTTTGAACCCCCATTTGAGTCCCTTAGGAGGCGAATTTTGAAAAATCCTTTCTTAGTGTTCCTATATAAGGAACCTACGTGCCAAATTTGACATCTCTAGGACCAGCGGTTTCGGCTGTTCGTTGATATGTCAGTCAGTCAGTCAATATCTTCTTTTATATATATTTTTGATATTTAAACCCCATTGCACCACAACAGGGGAGAAGGTATTTCACTTCCGCCTCGTTAGATTTTAAAAACGTTGTATTTATCGTGATCAGCGACCCGATAAACCATAAAAACGATACCCATATTGATTTTTTGACTTTATCACCCCCTTTTCACCCTTTTAGGGGTTAAATTTTCAAAAAACCTGAAACACGTATTCAGTCATATGTCTTAAGGAATCTTCCTGTGAAGTTTCGAATAAAATAGTCAAACTAATCTTGTTTCCCCATACAAACTTTGAACCCCCATTTGACCCCCTTAGGAGGTGAATTTTGGAAAATCCTTTCTTAGTGCTCCTCTACACTACATAAGGAACCTACGTGCCAAATTTGAAATCTCTAGGACCTGCGGTTTCGGCTGTGCGTTGATATGTCAGTCAGTCAGTCAGTCAGTCAGTCAGTCAATCAGTCAGCTTCTTCTTTTATATATTTAGATGTAACTAAATGAAAATAAATATGTATGTAAGCCATTATAATTTATTCTAATCGTTATATTTGTTATTAGCGATCTACAGCCTCTTTTTGTTCATTTTCGTTAACATCAAGTGAAGGTGCTTTAGGTCAAGTTCAATTAATTTGTTTAAGAAACTAGTGCCTTAACCCTTTACTGCATACGAAGCCATTTATGGCCGATATGATATTGATCTTATATATTTTTTCCATTTATTTTCATGTCCTTTATGGCGACGCGACGGGTTAAAAATTTTCCATTCTATTTCCTCCCGTGAGTTTCGTAGAAGTCGAATGTGGGATATGGATTCCGTTGTGCGGTGTGTGATGGGCTGGCAACCTGTCACTGCATTATCACAATTTCTTTTTCCTTCAACCTCAATTTCCCAAGAGTGACGATGAAACCTGTGCAGTTTAATAATATGAAACTAATTATATATTAACAGAATAATATAAAACTGAGACTACTTAAGATTATTTGACGTTTTCTATCACTCACTGCATCACCTACTCAAATCAGTTGTTTTTTGTGTATTGTCTCCACTACCCAAAGGTTGTCTGGAAGAGATCGCTCTTTACTGATAAGACCGCCTGTTGTCTACCATAGTTAATTAAAGTTAAGTGCTTAATTTTTTTTCATGTCATCTTGTTATAATTGGTGAGCAATAAAGAATAGTTGTATTGTATTGTATTGTTTCAGTGCCACTCTCGGCAAATTGGGGGTTGATAGAAAATTAGATTGTGATGCAGTGACATATTATGTTCTAAGTACCCTATTTGGGAATTCAGACATATGAGTTATATGTATGTTTTTTTCTTGCAGGTGCCGATTCTCACCCTATTTCTTAGGGCGTGGACACAACCTGTGTTTCTCGGACTGAAGGACATGATGAAAAGCATAGTGAATAGTAGACATTTGAACTGTTGTGTGTGGAATGGGTTTTAAGTAGTTTTAACATGACCGTGGACAGTGCGGACGCAGAAACAGACTTTGCAGGATCAATGAAGAATCTGACGAAAATGCAGGAGGTTGAGGTATGTACATTTTAGCAAGGACCATATAATACGGGACAGACAAAATCCATACAAAAAAAGCGTATCCCTGAAATGTATGTGCCTTTTAGGCTTAAAACTAGATGGCGCTGTTTCGCAGCCTGGAAGTGGCCAAAATCCTTTTTCCGAAATATTTTTTCACCACACTGACTGATAAAAGCTTACTTTGCTATACGAAAACAGATAGCAAAATTGCATTTTATCCACAAGAGTGCAAAGTAATTTCATACAAATTTTAACTTGATATCTTGAGCTGGCTGGTAGAATTTATCTATAAATGATGATTTTGTTTCAAAAATATTGAATAAATTGGTAGATTTGATTTAGTTTGATGTTTTATAGTCAGTATTTTGTTCATGTTGGTGTGGTGAAAAATTTTGTGTTTCACTCGGAGGCAAAGTTTGTTTAACCTTAGTGCCTTAAAACCCTCGCCACGCTCAAGATTCCATTTCTAGAACCACTCGCTTCGCTCGTGGTTCAATATTGGAATCTTTCGCTTGCTCGGGTATCAATATTGGCACGTGCGGTTAAACAACCACTTTGCCCCCTTGTAAAACAAATAACTATTGCGTGTTTTTATTTTTTATAAGACATGCTTCTTTATTTTAATATCAGGATATCGCGTCAATACACATTTTGAAAAACATCATCAATTCATCAGTGTAGTTACGATAATATTTAATAGGATGGCGCTAAAAAAATGAAGTACGGTTTTTTTTTTGTATAAATAGGTAGACGTTTGACCACGATCACACCTGATGGTAAGTGATGATGCGGTCTACGGTGGAGCACGCTTACCTATGAGATACCTATTTACTCTTGCTTTAAAGATTCTTAGTATGGAGACTGTAAATCCTACGTAAATTATCCTTAATTTTAGCATACACATAAATATTATTTACATTATATCCAACAAATAATTAAAATTAGCGATGAACAAGGATATCCTGTGTTTCAGGTGAATACGATACTGTTTTGACCAAAGCCTGTGCGGTCATCCAATTTAAATCCTACTCTAGAACCCTGTCTCATTAACACCGTGATGTATTTGCTGTAGAAGTCACTTAAAAATCGGTCAAGAGCGTTTCGGGCTCGGGCCATGTTTAGTGTAGGGTTCTGTAGTTTCCCGTATTTACCTCAAAAACTATTCAACCTATCAAGTTCAAAACAATTTTCCTAGAAAGTCATTAATGTCATTATAAAATTCTACTTTTGTGTTTCTTTTTCATATGTTTTAAACTTGTGGTGGGACACATTTTTTTTAAACTTTTGGAGCGATTATTTCCGAAAATATTAACAATATCAAAAAGTCATTTTCGGAAACCCCTATTAATTTTTAAATCCAACCTCTCAATTCCTATCCAATAATATATTAAAATTAGGTTTGGAAAAAAATCACTCTCCACTTTACGTGTAGGGGGGTACCCTTTTTTTCCACTTTTTATTTTACCACTTGGTCGGCGTGATTAATATACATATTGGTATCAAATTTCAGCTTTCTAGTGCTAACGGTCACTGAGATTATCCGCTTACGGACGGACGGACGGACAGACATGGCGAAACTATAAGGGTTAGTTGACTACGGAACCCTAATGAAGTTTATTGTGAAAGGGTTCTATAGTGGCCTAGCTAGGATTCAAATTGATTGACCGTACCATGAGTTTTTTTTAACGTAAATAACCGATTATCAATGGGCTTAGGTAAAAATGATAAACAGTGATTCAGGAGACGCGTGCAAAATGAATGCTTATATGCAAATAAAAGGTTATAAGGTACAGCGGGTTTGCAATTGATGGATTTGATTTATTTTGATGTTTTATAGTCCGTATTTTTATTTTGTTCGTGTTGGTGTGGTGAACAATTTTGTGTTTCACTCGGTGGGAAAGTTTGTTTAACCTTCGTGCCTGGAAATCTTCGCAGTGTTCGAAATTCCACTTTTTAATATTGGAATCATTCGCTTGCTCGGGTATCAACATAGGCACATGCGGTTAAACAACAACTTTGCCCTCTTGTGAAACAAATAACTATTTTCGTTTTGTGAAAAATTAATTTAAGCGCAGGCAATATTAACAAGTGTACCTGCGGTTTTTGAATAACAATTACATGAAAACAATATTTTAAAACTCATTAACGATCAATTTCAACTCAAGCAATATCATATCATAAATTATGTAATTGTGAGCTTACTTCAACGTAACATCAAAATGCGGCTTTTATCTTGTGTTTCTTCTTGTGAGACTTTTATTGGTTGAAAGCTTTCGTTACTGTCATCATGCGCTGTAACGAATTTAAAAAATATCTTAGGCCCACTTTCTGACACCACCCGGCGCCCTTTCGGTTATTATGATATAGGTAATTATATTCTATCCATTTTAAGAGGATACGGTAGCGAACATGCTACAATGGAAAGGAGCCCCCCTTTCAATTTGGGAATTTTAGTTAAATATACAAGTGTTATAAACTAGATTTATCGAAAAAAAAATTGTGCATTAATAACAACTCATTCAAAAGATATTTAAAAAAATCTTTATAATCGAGGTTCCGCTCTCGACTCTTTCCTTCTTCAAAACTTAATCAATCGGAATGAAATTTGAGAATCTTAATAACAATGAAATAATCTATGTCGGACCGTTTAGCTTTTTTGGTTAATTGTTACCAATCTTGAGTATCACACCTTTTTCTGCGCCACAATGAAAAAGGCCGTTTTTGGAAATTTTTGATTGGCTCTAGAGTCTTTAAAAA
This sequence comes from Leguminivora glycinivorella, assembly GCF_023078275.1. Lineage (NCBI taxonomy): Eukaryota > Metazoa > Arthropoda > Insecta > Lepidoptera > Tortricidae > Leguminivora > Leguminivora glycinivorella. The sequence continues at coordinate 17,413,256 of NC_062973.1, forward strand.
GCAGAATATCAAAAAAATCAAAACGGTCCGACACAGATAAAAATAATAACAATCTGTGTTGAAAAAATCATTGCTCTATCTTCAAAAACCAGGGAGGAAATAGTCGAGAGCGTTTGTATGGAGAATTGACCCTTCCTGTCTTAATGGCTCTAGACTGTGTACAAACAATTCCGACTCATAAACGGCCACTAAATTATGGTAATGATTTCAAAATGTTGGGCCTTTTTCCGAGCTTTGGTCGTTGTCTATTCAGTGGATTTAATTAATGTTCTTGTGTGGTGGTGGTATTATCATGATGATTTGTGCCACAGAAATAAATTATGCTAAGGTACAGCGGGACAATTTCGACGAAGGCAATTGCAACTGATCCATTTTTTTCCATGTTTTACAATGTTTTTCATTTTTAAATAGTGTCCACCGGTTATATATGGCACGCGTGCTTAGTGGAATGAAGCAATAATGGAAAAAAAAATGGATCAGTCACAATAATTGTCCCTCAGTCGGGATTTGCCCCGCTGTGACTTATACTGGTTTTTAAATCCATACTAATATTATAAATGGGAAAGTGTGTGTGTCTGTTGTTTGTCCGTTTTTCACGGAAAAACGGAGCGACGAATTGATGTGATTTTGTAAGTAGAGAGAGTTGAAGGGATGGAGAGTGACATAGGCTACTTTTTGTCTCTTTCTGACGCGAGCGAAGCCGCGGGCAAAAGCTAGTAATAAATAAATAATAATATTATAGGACATTCTTACACAGATTTACTGAGGTCCACGATAAGCTCAAGAAGGCTTGTGTTGTGGGTACTCAGACAAAGATATATATAATATATAAATACTTATATACATAGAAAACATCCATGACTCAGGAACAAATATCTGTGCTCATCACACAAGTAAATGCCCTTACCGGGATTCGAACCCGGGACCGCGGCGTAGCAGGCAGGGTCACTACCGACTGCGTCAGACCGGTCGTCATTATATATACGGATATATCGCCGTATCAGGACTGGCGACATGTTTCAAAAGTCTAGCGGGCGCGAGCACACATGCTTGAAGATGGGTCTCCATTATGAATTGAAACCTGTGGTCAGTTGCGATATATGAACGTGTTTACATCGCCGTATATTTGAATATATCTCACCAAAGTTTGCCTATAATATCTATGACATACTTTCTAATATAAAGTGTTGTTAAATTCCGGTGGAGATACCTATAATTTGTAATTGGCATTTTTATGTACGCAAAAATAGGCTAATGTATGCTTTATTTTGTGTTTTCAGAACATAATATATGTACGTAAGAAATAAGAGAAAGTAATAAGAAAAAAACATAAACTACTTTTATTTCAAACACGCTACACACTTACACAGCTTGACAGTAAATCCTAACCACAAAATTAAAATTTTGAGAAAACCCCCGACCGCGACATAGGGGACCGATTTTTATGAAACATGGCTAAGAACACTCCCGACTAACTCAGCTTTCAAACAAAAAAATATATCTAAGTTCGGGAGCTACAATGCCACAGACATACACACACACAGTCAGACAGACAGACAAACAGACAGACAGATACGTCAAAATTATAACACCCCGTCGTTTTTGCGTCGGGGGTTAAAGACCAAGGCACTGTGCACATAAAATTGTATCTTTTTACCTGAAAGTCACCTTTCCCGTTAGACGAAAGTGTGGATTTTCCAGAAAGCCATTTTTTTTTAGATCACAGTGTGACTGCTAAAATGATTTTCACTCTTGAAGTTTATTTCGAGAGTTTAGTAGTCTTCGTAGCCTACGTAGCTTCACGATTCGTGAACGTTTCGTGAAGCGTTTCTGCATTCGGCTACGCACACAGGACGCGAATTCGACTTGTCAAAACTGACGTTTCGTGCTGAAACTGATACTTCGATGTAAACAGGATCAAACATTGTCAAATATAGGTATGCAATACAATCACCTGTCAAAATTAGACATTTTCAATCTACATTTATATGATAACTTGATGTTACGCCAACAAAACCATGACTTTGGAACAACTTAGGCCCACTTGCACCAATCGCTTAACTCAGGGTTGGGCTGTCATCTGTCAAATTCCATATAAAATGGTGGGTTAACCCTCCATTTTCGTTGGTGCAAGTGACCCTTATGAGTCTGAATTTTATGTACATAGTCATAAAAGTGATTTACCACTTTTTTTTTCCTTTTTTTTTAATAACCTTATGTGTTTAAAAATACAGTCGAAAAGACGTGGTAAACGACTTTCTTGGCTGACCGTACCTACACAGTCTAGAGCCCTTTATCTTTAATCCTTGACGTGTAAACAGAAGTATATTAATATATTTTAAAACCGAAATAAATTACACATATGAAAGAAAAAGTGACCAAGTCCTCTGGTGCCTGAGGCTGGAAACGAACCAGCGTACTTTCCAATCGCGGGAAATGCCTCTTAATCCGCTCGGCCACCCAGGTCACAGCTGTCGAGGTCGAAATTATCTCTCATATGAGTAATCTATACAAGGACTCGTAGCGCCCTCTGTCCACCCCTAGGGCAGAACGGTATGGTTCTTGCCCCCCGTGTAAACCAAACTCAGGTTGGTTTCGACACAGCTCGAGATATATTGTACGGAAAAGAGTGATATTTTCTAAATGACGGGTGCTTTTTCGAGCCTTGTAAGTATATTATTAAAAAAAGAAGTCATACAAGGCGCGAACATCAAACAGCCTTTAATACATGCAAGGAAATAAATAATTGTTAAGAAGTAAGTAAGATTTCGAAGATATACCCCACGGGAATTCTATATCCCTACAATGATTTAAATAAGAATACTTAGAAAGTTTCAGTTTTAAAAACACCTCTCTTGAGTCATGAGAATGAAAGTCGTGAATAAAAAAAATATATATTTTCTAGCTACGGTTTTTGGCAAACAACTAGAATAAATATTTCGTTAAGTAAGAGTATTCGCAGTTTTTTACATATTTATTTTCGCGTTCGGTGTAAGCTTGATAGGTTTAAGATTATCTTTGAATTTATAGCTTGGTATGAGAATAAAATATTCAAATAAGTAGATGTACTTATAAAAATATTTGCGATAAAGAGAATTTTAAGTTTCTGTTCTGTGGCCAAAATGGGGAAAGCAAATCCTTACAACTTTGTCATATCATATCAGCCTTAGGGTACATCAGAGGAACCATTAAATTTAACTATGACATTATCAGGTTATAATAGGCTACTTGCCTCCTAGTCAAATCAGCTTCCTTTTAAGAACTGTCAAAACGAATTTTAAAGTTTTGCTAATATGAAATTAATATGAAATCGAATTGAGTGACGTCACGGTCAACTCAGTTACTTTATATATTTCTACTTGACTTATTAAATGGAAATTTTATTTAAAAATAACTTCTATCCATGTTTTCCTTATGTCTGATGCTTTTATTTCGTGCATGGTATTAAATATTTTATTTTAAGTAGGTACAGTCAAGTTTCCTATTATATGAAAGTTTATTTTGTGAACACTGAACAGCTTACTATCTTTTATGGAAATGTTACTATACTTCCCCATTTTTTATGCTTCGGGGGTCGTTAGACACCTCAGTCTTGCTGAGAGAAAGTGTCACTTGTTAGAACAAATAAAATATACTTTAAAGTATGTAATGATTGTTTATTACAATGATATATTAAATATAGTGTAAATATACATAAGGTACAGCGGTACAAATCTCGACTGGGGGTCAAATGTAACTGGTCCATTTTTTCCATGTTTTACAATGTTTGCATTATTAAATAAAGTGTCCACCGGTTATATATGGTAGGCGTGTTCAGTGGATACTTACATATAAAACTCCACATTATAGTGTAATAATGGAAAAAATAAATCAGTTACAATTGCCCCCCCAGTCGAGATTTTCCCCGCTGTACCTTATGTTAATGATCATTTAACTTATGTGTGCTGTTAATTAGGTAATCCAGACATAACCAATTACAATACATATGACAGGTTATTATAAAAAAAGTAAGTATTTCGCCCGATGTACATACGTTCTTCCCAAATTGTAGTGTAAATCTTGATACATGATTATTGAACCTTAAATAACAGTATCGTGAAAGCGATAACTAACCATACTTCGTAAAAAAATAAAATATAATCAGAATAGAATAAACATTTATTCGTGAACACAGGCAAGACAAAATATACATAATAACAACAAGACAGAAAGGAATGAAGTGCCACGAAATGGCCTCATCTCAGCGTGATGCTGGTGACTTCCAGTGCTGATCTTCCGATGAGACCATCAAGTGAGAAGGATTCACGGAGGGTAATAGACAGAAGAAATACAAATCACATTAGGTACAAGAAAAGTAGTCAAACAGTTAAAGGTCAAAAGGTTCCAACCCCCATAATGAGCGTGTTAAAAACTCTGAACTATCAGTACTCTTTAGCTTTTGTACGCTTCCACTGATTTTATTTTTAAAATCCTGGCCTCAAAATATACGCGTACCCGAAAAAAGTGTACCTAGAGAAATTCTCAATGTCGATATTGAGTTTCGCTTTGTTTCCATTTATATCGTGATATTCGAGACTTAAATCCACTTATTCGTCGTAATCTGTATTATTCCTACCCCTGTGTCTGTAGCTTAGGGTATTGTTTATGTCTTACACAATATTAGGTATACTCTGAGTTAAATCAGCTTCTATAAATGGTTGTTTCTTAATGTGACGACAAACATAAACATAATACATGTATGTATCGCGCTAACCGAAGACAATATAATAAAATTAATACATGTATGCTCATAGGATGAGAGATATAGGATAACATACGGCTAATTATTTTAATACAAATAATACTTGTCCGCAAAATGCAAGCCGTGGCTTCGGGCGCCCGGTTCACTCATGGAAGCGGTCCGTCGAAAATAAGCTACGAGGCGGCTGGTTTGAGCTGGAGTGAGGCCATGAGAGTCGCCGAAGATAGGAAGACGTGGCGCGAGCTGGTGAAGGCCCTTTACACCTCTGGGGTGCCTTAGGACTAAAACAACAACATACTGTCCTGGCCAATTTCGACCACGGCGACTGTTTAAGACTGGTCATTAGAGCGACGTTCATGAAATTTTTAAATTGAAGGAAAAATTTACCTTCGTGGCTCAGTTGGTCAGACAGAACGGCGCGACTGGGAATCCAGATGGTTGAGTCCTCCCTAGATGGGATTTTTAAAATTTTCCTGTTATTTAAAAATATGTAGTATCAGTTTAAATTTTCAACTTAATTGTTTATCAAAAATATTTTAGCTCAATATTACAAATCTCTTTTACTTGTAATAAGCGAAGGCAATATAACTATTAAAAATTGAATTTCACCTTTGCCCTGGATGATCTAAAATCTTATTACTTCTATAATATTTTCTTCTGTCAATATTGGAATCATTGGCGGAAATCTTCTTATCAGTGTCATTCGAACTTTAACGTAATGTTAATAAGGGGCACTTGCAATTTTTTCTTATTTTGTTACCATTTTCAGTACATTTTGTAACAAAAGAGGAAAGTAACAAAAATGTATGGAAAATCTGGGACACTTTTTGTCTCCCAGTGAGATTGAAAGTACTCGTGATTCTGAGTACAATTGACCTAAAATTCCCTGAAACAATCAAAAAATTTTTATTGGCAAAAAAAAAGAAATGCTCAGCTCTGTCCCGCCAATACGCAAGAGCGATTGACATAGATAGCTACGAAACAGATATTATCGTGAGCATTTGTGCATTCGGCTACGCACGCAGGTATTATATTATACAATTCCTCTTTATCTTGAAATAAACACATTAAAATCCTTTGCATATTTTCAAAGATCTAAGCATACAAAGGGGTGGACAGCGAGAACGCGACTTTGTTTTATAATATGTCGTGATTTTCACTATGGTATGTTGAACAGTAAAAAAAATGATGCAGAAAACACTAGGGTGAGTGTCTCGCTTTCCCCTTTATTTAAAACTTGTTTTATTCGTTTATTGTTCTAGTAATAAACGTAAATACCTACATTTCAACAATTTACTGAGTAATATTACGTGCAATTTTCTAGAACAGTAGTCTGATATCACAAACGATTCCATCTAGGACCATTATCCTGAGCATAACGTCAGCAGTTATAGAGAATGTTTTGCAATTCAGTGTATCTAGCCAGCGTTACAATTCCTTACGCTTCGTAGCTATGTAGCTCTCCCAATCGCTCTTCTGTAGTGGTGCGACAGAGTCAGACTGCGTTTTTATCTCCACGTAGAGTCAATGATTGCCACTTCGGCTAGGCTAGCTGGGCACACACGGATAAGGTGTATGTCTCGGTCGTTCTAAACTGCCGTAGGGAGCAGAAGGCAGTACTTATGCTATTCTCGAAAATACTCGATGTTGTCGTTCTCACCTGCGGCGATCACATAGACGGGCCGGAACGACCTCTCACGAACATCTGCAAAGTCAGAACGATCAAGGCCTTTTGCCACGATCCCGGGATGGTTGGCAACTAATCTCAGCAAATGGCGTAGGTACTTGTTTTTATGAAAGAAATTGTTATTGTTAAAGAAGCCTTACTACGACTACCTTAGCATGTGTCACTCTGCGGGCCTTTTCACTAACCTCAAGAGCCGTAACTCACTTTTGAGCGTAGGTAGATGAAGAGGCGTATTATAAAAATAGTGATCTCAATTAATTTTAACTTCTACCCTTTCTTCCAATATCTATCTATCTTTCTTCTGCGATACAAAACGCCGCAGAAATGTAGTTGGCTCTGTCGCGCCAATACACAAGAGCGATAGAGATAGACAGCTACGAATTATATCGTGAGCGTTTCGTGAGTGTTTGCGCATTCGGTTATGCACACTGAGGTAGCATGCCTCTGTCAACTGATCAGAAAGGTCAAAATCACGTCAAAATCGTCATTTGACGGTGGATCATCACATCAATGTATATTATTAATAGCCGAGTTGCAGGAGTTGTGTTGCGGTAGTTGCAAATAGCCCAGCAGTTGACTCCAACTTTTCCGAAACCACGACTGCTGATGCAACCAAAGAAGGAAGCAGTGTAAATACAGATACATATTTAGCAGAACTTGAGAAGCAGGAAACTGAGGCATCGGTTGAGATACGAAGTCTTGTGGACTCCGTAAAAATTCATCTTCGGTCTGGAATAAAACACGAGTGTTGGTTTTGAAAGTTGATCTGGATTAACACTTTCGCTACCAAGAACCCGACTGTCGGGCACACCGTTCGTAGAAGCGTAGCCGATTACATGGGTTTCCCCGTATGTAGCGAAAATGTCGTAGCGCCGCGTAGAGCCCGGTTTCGAAAGTGTTAAGCAATTGTGTTTCCAAACTAAATTATTATGGCAAATCATATGTATTGTGTGGTGACCTTGAGTTAGCCTGAATGGTCCGTCTAGTAGTTGAGGTGGTCTGTGACATGAGTACACCTAATTAATAAATAGGTACCCACTCAACAAGTATGTCTCATATAGCTCAAAGCAATAGTTTACATGCCAAGTATATTCCAGTGCTTATGCACTAATAACTCGTGACCTAATGTTGTTCTGATCGGTCAAATGTTTTGAAAGAAATACTGAAACGTGCAGTACGAAATATAAAGCCAATTAAAATATGAACATTTTCGAAATGTTTTGCAATACAAAATAACCTTTAAAATCTGAATGGATCAAAAAACATAGCAAATAAGAAATAATTTGGTTCATTAAACATCAAAGAAAAATGGCTAACTAATTCATCTCAATGGAAAATGTAAAGGGGCAAATTTTCCTTTGAGCGGACCTGTATGTTTTCCTTTGCTTGAGTACCCATACATGTTGCTCTGAAAACACAAAACAAGGCAGAAATTAACATACAACATAAATATAAATAATTAATTGAAATACGGTTGTACTCACGTTATTATATCGCTATTGCTGCGACATGTTTCGGGCCAATTCGGAGGCCCCTCTTCACGTATACGAGATACCTTGTGACTGTGGTAGAGCGTATGTCGGCGAGACTGGAAGGAATGTCTCCGCGAGGTTGTCGGAACACATACGAAGCGTGAAGAACATGGACACCAGGAATTCCGCAGTGGCAGAGCACGCGTACGATACCGGCGCGTCCCATTTTATACGCTTCGATAGAGCAAGGTTGTTGGTACGGGAGAAATGTTTTGTACCACGCAAAGTTCTCGAGGCCATTGAAATCGGACGCCGCCCTAATTTCAATCGGGACGGAGGCTGGATGTTGCCACCAGCATGGAAACCGGTAATACCTAATGTGAAGCGGAAAATGTGTTTTGACAATCGTGTGGACACAGTGAGTGCAGTGTGCTTACCTCCATCGGTCGACACAGCCGCGCTACCAGAACTCTACACAACAACTACAGCAGCAGACTGCTCTGCGCCCCCCTCCCCCGTCCTATCAGCGCGCGCGCAGCGGGCGGAGCGGCGAGCGGCGCGTTCAGTTTGCGGAGTCTAGCCGTCGCGTGGACTCCTATACGCCTGAAGAGGGGCCTCCGAATTGGCCCGAAACATGTCGCAGCAATAGCGATATAATAACGTGAGTACAACCGTATTTCAATTAATTATTTGAATATGTCTCACGGAAGTTTAACGTGTATAAATATAAATAATTGGTCTACACTAGAACAAGTAATAGTACAGTACGATAGTACTTACTCTTCATTATACTGTGGTACAGGATACGAGTAATCTAAGTGAATAGCGACGTAAAACTCGGAAATACTTTACCAAAAATAATAAATATTGCCGTGATCCAATTTATCTTTTTTTTTTATTATGATTGGGCTTATTCTTGGCCACAGAATAGCCAAAGGCCTAGACGTGGCCTACGATGGAGTGAGCTCGCCTGGGTTATATGAGCTCGGAAATATAGCCGACGACAAGGAATTCCATTCATTGGCAAATATATTAATTATATATTAATGTATATACATACATACATAAATATAATCACGCCTGTAGCCCATAAAGGAGTAGGCAGAGCACATGAACTACTAAGTTTCAGTGCCACTCTTGGCAAAAAGGGGTTGAAAGAAATCCAAATTGTGGCATTGCAATTAATGTATATGACACATATACTATAGTTTATAATACCTACTTTCCTAGTTTAGGAATATTACTAGTTTCATTTAGTCATATGTAGACCTGGGTGCTTAAATTTGACTCGTACTTAGGCGGCTTTATTTACGTCTAGCTTCATCTTAAGGGCCTATTCATATGGCGCGAACTCGTGAGCAATTTCAGTTACATTGCTGACTTCTTAGGTAACATAAAATTCAGTAAACTACATATAGACTTATATTGACCGGGATATAGACCGTGATTACCTTTTTGATTTTTGTCGAGCTCCCGATATTTCGACGCAGTTGCATGCATCATGATCACGGAAAACTGACGAAGGCGGGTGGATGTTAAAGTTGTATAGACAGCGCGCGATCTACCCTCCTTCGCGCGCGTCGGCTGCGTTCACTTTCAGTGTTACCACTGGTCGCGTTCACACTCGATGGTCTGATGGGCTCTTACATATAGACTGTCACAAAAAGATGAGAAATTCAAATTTTTCTATGAGACTAATAAACCTTGGCCCCTACATTTCTCAAATTTGCCTTTTTTGAGAAAAGATTAGCTTGGCCATGATCTCAATTGAATGAAACTCGCATTCTCGCATCGTGTAAATGAACCCTAAGAGGTGTTAGTGCGCTGCTTTCCGTCAATTTCATGAGTTGAATATAAACCTTATTGCATTTTTTTTTCAAAACGCAAACTAGCGTATATGTGGACGCAAACTAGAACAGTGACCCTATAAGTACATAAATAAGTAGTAGGATTCTCGTTTAAGATTACAAGAATAAATCTTTCGCAAGAGCTGATTACTGCATTTATTTAGTTAATTATCAAATTTAACATTAGCGTGAGTAATTCATAAAAATATTCGACAGTCTAATTGTTGTAAACCAGGAATGAAAAAACTTCATTGTTGAATTATAAAATTCCTCATTCACGTTCAGCATATAAAATGGGGGTTTATCCAGTTCGATATCATTCAAATTATCATATTCGAAGGAATAACATCTTCAAAATGTTCGCTAAAGTACGTTTTAATTTCGTTAGTCATATACAATAACAAACTTATAACAGGTACTTAGTATTTTATGCGGTATGAGAAGTCAAAAAATTTGGCGATATTACTGAGGAGAGTAATTTATATTATTAAATTAAAACGGGACTTAATCGCGTAAAACTTACGTTTTATATTTAACCCGTTTTAATTTAATAATATGAGTGAAGATCGTGTTAGTTTAAATCAATGAGAGTAATTTAAATCGCGACGGCTCGCCGGAGCGATTTAAAGACTCGAGTTAGTAATATTCATACTCCCCGAGTTACACACAATGTTTTTCATCACACTTGCAATGTAAAAAAACCGGTCAAGAGCGTGTCGGGCCACGCTCAGTGTAGGGTTCCGTAGTTTTCCGTATTTTTCTCAGAAACTACTAAACCTATCAAGTTCAATAAACCACATTTTTGATTAAGCATGAGGGCGTTTAACAGATTATTTAGAACAAAATCCGTTCATAATGTTAGGGTCCCCCCACATCTTGCGTCTCGCGAGCGTAGCGTCGGGCCAACTGCCTGACTGCCTGACAAAGCCTGACGCCGACGCGGTGTCATTTTTCATACAGTTGGCCCGACGCTACGCTCGCGAGACGCTAGATGTGGGGGGACCCTTAAGCGACAATATGGTACCTTATTTTAGGGGATGTCACAATCACCTAATATTTACGCATTAGTTCCTTAATACTCTCACAGGAATCAACAGGAATTTGGGCAGAATTAACAAAAATTAACTCGCTGTCAGTTTTGTGACGACAATTATTAAGCATGAAATATGTCTAAAAATTTACTTTTTTCACATTCTGAATGTAGTTTATCGCTTAAAGTTTATGTAATTAACACAAAAACAATATTTTTATTGAAATTTCATGCTTAATTATCGTCACAAAACTGACAGCGAGTTAATTTTTGTTAACAACTCACGCTAATTGGGGGTCCATAATTCTGAAAATGCCCTTCTACGACGCGAAACGAAAACGAAACGCCGCGAAAGGTAGTCTGGGTCTGTCGCTCAAATACGCAAGAGCGATAGAGATAGATATCTACGAGCGTTTTGTTTTTTGAGCGTTTGTGCCCTCGGCTACGCACGCAGGGTGTGAGGGGTCTCGAAACAGGGTGCCTAATTAGAAATAAGTTATCGTGTCACATTTTGTACTTAGGTACTTAAAAAAAATACCTGCTTATAGGAAATAGGTCTCTGGCCCTTGAGTGCCCACAATTGTTATTTTTATTTTATTTATTAGGAGAACAAACAGAGTTAAATGTACATACTTTTGTATAAAAACTAAATTATATGGTAAACATGCATTTACCTCCACATCAGTTCTCACCGAGACATACATTGATACATTGAGTTTACGTCTAAAATTATACGCATTAACTAATGTTATATTTAAACAATTATGTTATTGTTTGGCAAGTAACAGAATAGTAAACATTATGTGACATACAGCATAATATAGGTATATAACTATACACATAAAGAAAAGGAAAAAGCTAGGGCTTAGGGAATAACATTAATGACTTAAGTAAAAACTTATCTAACTATAGTTATTTCAGGTTAAGTAAATGAGAACAAACAACAAACTAACAAAAGTAGTCTGATCATCCTTATCATTCCTCTGGGATTATTTGAAGGATTTGCTTTTTGTACTGAATCTTGGTTGTGTTAAAGATATCGACCGAGACGAGACTCTTATTGTAAGTGTCGCATATGCGACGCAGCGGCGCTCGCACGCCGGCGTTGGTGGCGGTGTTGGGCACGGCGAACAGGGCGGCGGAGCGCGCTCCGCTACGCGGCACGCGAAACCGCAACAGCTGAAGCAGCTCGCTGCTGTTGTACTCACTTCTACATATATTATAGAGGACTATATCATCCGACGTTATACGACGCGTTGACAATGATGACAGCTTGTAATCTCCAATTGCTAATTCGAGTCCAAAAAAACTACTACGATGTTGCCACTGCAATAAAATGTTTGTAAAATAGTATAATCCTTTTTTATAAAAACACACGCCAAGATAAATTATTTATTATTTATTTCAATCCTTTGATTTATATATTTAATAGTCTTTTATTATTTACATAAATACTAGGACGCTCGATTTTTTTTTCTTTTTTTCCGTGATTTTTAGTTGTAAAGTTGGTATTGCGCTTGTATCACTTCAGGTATCAATAACATTTGGTGCTATATTTTGCGGTATAGAACAAACTATTGATGATATAGATATTGTGACCAATTTTTTATACATATATTTTACAATTAGCTAATCAGCGAAATAGTGTATAGTGGGCTTTATGGTTGCCACGGCCGCCATTGTTTTGGAAGCGGCCATGACACCATGGTCTGTCAAACTGTATTTGAATTTATTATTATGTATGATACACAGATATACAGACTACATCTCTGATATATGATAGACAGACGTTAATATGCAAGTAGCGCTTTATTGACAACCGACACTTATGAACCTTTTAGATAAAAAATGGCACATGTAATGATCTATTGTTTTACCTTAAAGAGAGTATGTAAGTAAGTTTGAGTAATGTTCTTCAATTTATGGTTCCAAATCTCCTGAGGAGTCTCAGAGATACATTGGGCACTCGTTCAATACGCTAAGGAAATACCTTTCGTGAGCCCCTGACTTCGCCACGCGCCATTCTGAGAGCCAGTTCAGGTGCTACCCTTCAGCAATAACATTCTAATATTGGTAATGGGTTGTCAGACTCCAATGACTAATTTAATAAACATTGGCGAAAATTGCACCTGACTGAGATAGGGCAGCTTTAGTGCATACATTTGTCTGGTTTAAGTTTTATTATTATATTTAGTAGTAGTTTTATTATTATTATATGTTATTATATGTTATTGTTTTATTATTATATTATTAATGCGAATTACCAACATTTATCATTAGTGGCGACCGGTGGAACTAATTTGACGTATGAGAATTAAAACAAAAAAACTAAAACGAATTTTCTTCACAATTTTATCATCAAGTATTCTTGGATTTCTTACGTGCCAAATAAAAAATGTAGAGGGTTGGCGAAACCTGAAAAGTATTTTGACAGTGACATAAGTGACATTGACAGCTGTGACATTGACGTATCTGTCGTAGTTTTTTTGGACTCGAATTAGCAATTGGAGTATAGTGCTTTAACAAGTTTTGGTAAGTCATCTTCTGTCCTGTTACCCTTTTATGCATAATTCTCAGAATTTTTTTTTGTACCATTTCGATGGCGTTCGCATATTTTGCATAAAGAGGATTCCATATAACCGATGCGTACTCTAGATGTGGTCTTACTAACGCTTTATAGAGTAATAGGTACGTATCTGCCTTTTTAAACACTTTAGCCGACCTGATCACAAAACCTAACATCTGATAAGCTTTACGTACAATCTTGTCTATATGAGCGCTAAAGTGTAAATTTTCATCAAACATCACTCCTAGATCTCTAGCTGAATGTACTTTCATTATTTGTGTTTCACCTAATTTGTACTTAAAATTTATTATTATTTTCTTATTTTTGGTGAAGGTAATTTGCATACATTTATTAGCTGCTAACTGCAATTTATTGTCTTCACAGTATGCATAGAATGTGTCTAGGTCTTCCTGAACTAATTTACTATCACTTTCATTCTCTATTACTCTATAAAGTTTTAGGTCATCTGCAAACAATAAAAAATTACAGTGTTTAAAGCACTTTTTAATATCGTTAATAAATATACTGTATAATAAAGGCCCTAAAATTGAGCCTTGAATTACTCCGGACGTTACATTCGCAAGATTTGATCTAAAGCCATTAATGACTACTACTTGAGTTCTATTTGTCAAATAAGATGCAAACCAACGCAATAGATTACCATGGATTCCATTAAATGCTAGTTTCTTAAGAAGATATAGGTGATCTACTTTATCGAACGCTTTACAAAAGTCGGTAAAGATAACATCTACTTGTTTTCTGTTGTCCATAGACTTAAACAGAAAATCGGTATATTGTAATAAATTCGTAATCGTTGATTTTTTCTTCATAAAACCGTGTTGTTCAGGTAATACACTCGTCTTGATCATAGGATATATGACGTCATGAATCAGGCCTTCATAAATTTTAGGTATAATGGATTGTACTGAGACGGGTCGATAATAAGTGACCTGGCACTTCGGACCTGATTTATGTATCGGTGTCACATAAGCTGTTTTCCAGCGTTCAGGAAAAATTCAAAATTTAAGGCATTTATTAAAAATGATGCAAAGGGGCAAAGCTAGGGCCTTCGCGGTATTTTTTATAAAGTAAGGGCTAATTTTATCTGGTCCCGCACCTTTATTTATATCTATATTTTTAAGTTTTTTAATTATATGACCTTTATTTAATTGAATATTTGTTATATTAGTAGCTGCGTCTGACGTAGGTATACAGTCTAACTGGTCACAATTAATATTGTCGCGTGGCTCAAACACCGATTGAAAGAAACCTGCAAACAACTCCGCTGCTCCTTCCGGGGTACTAGAAGATCTATCATTGTAATACATAGTGGCTGGGTAGCCTGAAGTGTTACTTTTTAATGTTGAGATATAAGACCAAAACGATTTTATATTACTTTTAATACTTAATTCAGTATTTTTAGTATATGTGTTAAAACTTTAAACCTTTAGACTCACCCAGATCCCACAGTCAAACTGTGTAAACAGTTTTGGGGGACATTGTATTTACATTTAAGTTCCTATGTAAGATGTTTTATTAAATAAATAAATAAATAAAAAATAAATAAAAAACATTCTAATAGTAATATTTTACTTCTTTTTCTAAGCAAAGAGAACTCGGCATAGTCTACCGTGGAATTATATATTTTCCAACGCCGCCAAAGTTTTTTTTTTCCTGTTTATCGTTTTTTTTAAGGCCACAGAAAACCACTTTGGAGTATTTTTATTAACAGTTTTTTTTAATGGCACTAACTTATCCATAATATTATAAATTATAGTATAGAATTTATCTACCGCCGCTTCGGGCTCTAACCCTTGAAGTTCAACTTGCCACTCAATTTTATTAATAGTTTCTCTAGCTGAGATTTCTGTATAATTAGCCTTACGAAAATTGTACATAACTACAGGATTTTTTGGGATGTAATTCGTCGGAACGAGATCCATAGTAAATTCGACAGCGGGGTGATGTTTATCAATGTTAGATAATTCTATTTCCGGGTTCGAAATACAACATTTTTTGTTACAAAATATTAGGTCCAACGTTCTATTGTTAAGGTTTTTAATAATATTAAACTGTTGTAATCTTAACATCTCAGTCGTATTAATTAATGCCGCCGCGCATGGATTTTGACCTTCATTCTCAGGTAAAAGATCACCTACACTAGATATGGGCCAACTTAAATCAGGAAGATTGTAATCGCCCACCAAACAAAAGGTAATGTAGTCTAATGATGTACTCAATTCTTCTAATTTATTACAATAAGTTTGATACACTAATATATTAGACTTGGGGGGGATGTACACACCATTAATTACAATTTTACGGCCAGATATACATACTTCAATATAAATCTCCTCGACTTGGTTACATTCCCAATCGGATCGCCGAGTTGCTAAAATATTAGATCTTACCGCTATCAGAACGCCGCCGCCGCCCTTCTTCGCCGTGTCCCGCAAGTCTCGGTCGCGCCGGAACACGCTATAGTTGCTATCAAACAATTCCGAGTCCAGAATATCATCTCGCAGCCACGTCTCGGTCAACACTATAACGTCATAATTACATTGCAATATATTTAAACGAATATCTACTAATTTACTTTTTATACCACCGCAATTTTGATAATATAATCTTAAGTTATTAGTAACAGAGCCTGTTAAATACTATTACTCGAATATGTTGCTGGAAACTGTAAATATAATATGTGTGAAATAATTTGATTATAATAATAAGCGGTGATAAGCGGTAGTTTAATTTAATAAGATTAATAACATGTTTAGGAACGTATATTATGTTGTTTATTTTCCCTGTAAATATTTTCAGTTTAGGATATGTAAATTCAACCTTATAGCCCAGAGGAATACAATAGTATGAATTAGGTAATTGATGCACATCATGATCAATAAGACACCTAAATAACAAAGCGGTCATAAATACCATAGAATGTCCATGTAAATTTCAGAGTGTATCCAGGTCCGCCTCTTTACGGATTCGAATAACGGGTGATGAGTCATCCTTACGAACCAGAATTGCTGCGTTTTTATCCAAATAAACTTGTAGTTTTTCGTGCTTACAATAGTATGAATTAGGTAATTGATGCACATCATGATCAATAAGACACCTAAATAACAAAGCGGTCATAAATACCATAGAATGTCCATGTAAATTTCAGAGTGTATCCAGGTCCGCCTCTTTACGGATTCGAATAACGGGTGATGAGTCATCCTTACGAACCAGAATTGCTGCGTTTTTATCCAAATAAACTTGTAGTTTTTCGTGCTAGCCACCTTACGCGTTTTTGAGTAAAGGATCTTATTTTTCAATGTCAAATGTTCGTTGATGAATACAGGTCGCGAGTTAGTCAGTTGATCGCCGGCCGGGGTGTCGCCGGCGTTGTTGCAAAAACAATAAAATACCTATCACGTAACTGGATATTTTTTATGTTTTCGTTGACTTCCACTTGTGAGATAGAATAGTGTTCGCCACACCATTTTAAATGGCTTTACGGTAAACAATTAGGTACTATTTTTTGAGCTACATGGCTACATAGACAGGGTAGGCAAATTTGCAGCATTGAATCTTTCTCTCTTCCAAGCTATGACGACCGGTCTGGCCTAGTCGGTAGTGACCCTGCCTGCTAAGCCGCGGTCCCGGGTTCGAATCCCGGTAAGGAAATTTATTCGTGTGATGAGCACAGATATTTGTTCCTGAGTCATGGATGTTTTCTATGTATATAAGTATTTATATAATATGTATACATATATCGTTGTCTGAGTACCCAAAACACAAGCCTTCTTGAGCTTACCGTGGGACTCAGTCAATCTGTGTAAGAATGTCCTATAAAAAAAAGCTATTAATCCCACATGGTGGTGGGGTCAGCTTTCCGTGTCATCCGCTTCCACTTCGCTCTACCCTTGATGTCGTCTTCGGACACTCTGCACTCAGCCATATCTTAGCACTACGTCCCTCCATCTTGTCTTTGGTTTGCCTCTGCCTCTCTTACCGGGGATGGAGAATCGTAGTGCTAAATTTCCAACGTAGTCTGGTGGTCTTCTGCCTACGTGCCCATACCATCGCAGCCTACTTTCCTGCATTTTAAAAAAGGTATCAGTACTAGCACAGTATAATAAAGAGTACTATCGTACAGTATGGCTACTCCCGCTCCCCGCTAAAAGTGCCGCCAACCCCAAAAAACGCTCGGTTTTGGCCGAATTTCAACTATTGGATATTCGACATAATACGGAATTTGCCAAATATTCTTGGACTTACCCACTTACAAACAAACACCCTCGTGGTCTCATTATTTTGCATTTTGAGCTCCCAAACAACAACCAGAGCACAGAAAATCACTTTCAAAGGCAGCAGATGTGAACCTGTAAATTAAGGAATTGAATTACACGGGACGTCATTTGGAATTACTAAATATACATCCGAAGCTCGTGTAACGAGTACACGCACGTGTCGTATTTTGATTACTCCTCCTCGTAATATAAAATGTGTCCGTTTGTGATTTTTTTGCTGATCAAGAGTTGTAGATCCATTTTTATTTATAGCCAGCAAAATTTTTGTATGCTGACCAAATGATTTAATAGCTATTTTTTTTTGCGAATCAGTTTTAAAAACGGCTGATCATTTAATTACTTCCCATATGAAATAATCTCAAAGTACGTACGAGACTGAAAAAGCTTTGGCCCTGTATGCTCTTTCTTGTTTTGTCCAGCTATGTACTCGTATCTTGTCACTTCGGTATCTTTTATAACATTTTTACAAATTGTAATCTACTTATAAATCCTTTATTTCACAGGAATTATAACAAACTTTAAAATATAGGTAATGAAACTAAATAAATCTAAAATTATTCTAAAATTAAACTTAAAATAAAAAGAAACTAAATAAATCTAAAATTAAACCAAAATAAATCTAAAAACCGGCCAAGAGCGTGTCGGGCCACGCTCAGTGTAGGGTTCCGTAGTTTTCCGTATTTATCTCAAAAACTACTGAACCTATCAAGTTCAAAACAATTTTCCTAGAAAGTCTTTATAAAGTTCTACTTTTGTGATTTTTTTCATATTTTTTATAAAACATATGGTTCAAAAGTTAGAGGGGGGGGGGGGACGCACTTTTTTTCCTTTAGGAGCGATTATTTCCGAAAATATTAATATTATCAAAAAACGATCTTAGCAAACCCTTATTCATTTTTGAATACCTATCCAACAGTATATCACACGTTGGGGTTGGAATGAAAAAAAATATCAGCCCCCACTTTACATGTAGGGGGGGGGTACCCTAATAAAACATTTTTTTCCATTTTTCATTCTTGCACTTTGTTGGCGTGATTGATATACATATTGGTACCAAATTTCAGCTTTCTAGTGCTAACAGTTACTGAGATTATCCGCGGACGGACGGACGGACGGACGGACAGACAGACATGGCGAAACTATAAGGGTTCCTAGTTGACTACGGAACCCTAAAAACGGCCCCTGTGGCATAGTACCGAAGATGCTGGCAGCATTTCCTCCCTGGATTATCAAGCTACCTCGCTGGATTGTCAAGCTAAGTTGTGTCATTTCTCCGACGCCAAACAAAAGCGATACGCCGCTGACTCTGTCGCGCCAATACGCAAGCGCGATAGAGATAGATATCTACTAGCGCTTCGTTTCGTGAGCGTTTCGTGAGCGATTGAGCCATTCGGCTAGCCACCCTGTTCCCATTACCAAAAGACCCGAGTACCTACTTACCTACCACAAATTTACGCCCGCGAAATACAATTGCAGTACCATTTTCTAATTTAAATATCCATAGCTCCAGTCCATGTATAATGTGCATCAAATTCTACAATAGATTAGATTATATTTCTTTATTTCATGATAAAAATTACACTATAAATTTGTTACATGTCAAAATTATGTTTATCTTCTCATCATGATCGTCAAAAATTACATAATAGATTCCAAATAAAAATAATTGTGTCTCCCAATAAGGATCGTCATTTACAAAGAAAGAAAATACACATGCCAAGCTAAATAAAATTAATAAATTAAGTTACAATATCATGAAATTATCACGAAGCAAGAAAATATTATATAACAGCAGAGAAAATAGACTAACAAAGAATGGGAACTCCGTAGTCCAATTTATATGTTTGACTCGTAAAACAATAGATGGCATTACTATACTCTCGCGACAAATGGTATTGTTCAATTCACGAAATAATTTCATTTAAATGACCCAAGTCGTAATATTTAAAAATTTGGAACTTGATCATACAACATTATCATTATATAACACCGAAATTTACAAAAACAATTAAGTATTTTTTTACCAATCGGGATTTTTCGTGAGAGTAAAGGACCTCCCCTAGGAAATGACATGTGTAAGCGTTACATTTTTTCGTCAGCATCGGTAAGAGGATAGTTAGTGTAGCGGCTACTCCGTCTGATTCGCAAACGTGAGGTCCACGGTTCCAATTCCAAGAATGACATATCTTTTTGTATTTTTTCTTGTTTTACTCTGTTACTTTTTTTATTATAATATTTATAATTAAGAAAAGTAACAAATTTTTTTATTATAATATTTATAATAAAGAAATCTTTGCTTAAATTAACATGAGGTATACAGAAAAAGAAAGGCACTTTGCTAAAAATAAAATTATTTATTTACTTAAACATATATTTTCGTAACGTTTATTAATAAACTTCAAAATAATAACACGAGCTTTTTTATAGTCATACTTACTTGTTATGGAGAATTTCTGGCCAAAAGCTGCACTTTTGGATGGAAGCAAGCCGCTTTGCATGGTGATAGTAAACATCATAGTAAACGATTTTTTCCGAAAATATTGAAATTTCATCCCTTAGGAAACCGAGCGTAGCGAGGTGTTTTATGAAAATGAAAAAAATTCTATCTTTTTATTTTGTAGTCCGATTTTGACAAAACGTATCTCAAATGAAAGGTATTAATTTGTGTAATTAAAAAAAAATACAAAGAAAAAAATTTTGAAAGAAAAGTAAGAAAAAAATTTAAAAAAAGTAAATTTACGTCTCGCACTGAATAACTTCAAAGAATGACAGACAAAATGTACAATGTCGATATATGAGTTTTTTTATATCAAAGACAGATAAATTCATAGTTGAAAACTAAAGACCGCATCGAAATCGGATTAGCGTTTTTTAAGAGACAAGTTGCCAAAGTTGGGAAAATTTGCTTTATATGGCCACTTTGAAATTCCTTTGCCAGAAAGTCAGAAATAATATATTTTTCTTACACCGAAAAGTACATAGTGACAGTACAACTCAAAATAAAATAAAAAATTCCGAGGATATCATAATTTCATGCCTTAGGTTAGGACGACGAGCGCACAGTGGATCGAAATGAATTAAAAATGGACATTCGCATTTTTTTCCAAAAATCCTATTTAAAAAAATGCTCTTCGGTTGAAAATGATATGAGAAATAAAAAATGTTATATACAATTTTTCAAAATGAGGCTTATTTTAAGCAGAAAAAAATAAAATGTTTTTTTTTTGTATGAAACTGAAAAATAGGTATCTTATTGTAAGAAAACCGTAACCGATCCCGCTTTCAAACCTTTACAATGTCATTGTCCTACTTTAGAACAGTAGAAAATAGTAAAAACCTTATCTGAGTAGGTGCCCGTTTTTTTTTGTAGTCCAATCAAAAGTCAGTAAATACAACATTTTTTTTAGTGCTTTATTTTTTTATTTATATTAAAAAAACGGTGTATTCATGACAATTTAGTATAAAAACAAAATATATATGACATTTTATTAAGGATAAATACAATTTTTTACAAGAAAATTGCATTGAAATAGAAACAATTATTACGGTGTTTTTTTGATAGTAAACAAATAGCTAAAATATACTTGAAATCAACAATAACAATTTTTTGGTGTCATCTAATCCAAGATTGTCTTTTTTGAGGCCACCGCTAAGTAAAGCGACTAAAAAGACCCTCTCTTCTAAAGCTTTGGAATTATTAATAATAGAAAACGTAAGCACTGATGACACTGAAAATATAGAAATGTTTGAAAGTGTAGAAGAAGGTGGTGAATAAAATAGATCTATACAATGTATTTTTTTTTATAACTTATAATGTTATTGTTGATTTCAAGTAAATTTTAACTTTTTGTTACTATCTTAGTTACTAAAAACATCGCAATAAATAAAAAAAATCTTATTTTTTTGTTACGTCGTCCGATTTTGACAAAACATATTTCAATTGAAAGGTATTGTTTTATGTAACTGTATATGTGTGTATGATGTCTATTACAAATGCATACTTATAACTGTAAGAAAAATATAATGTTTCTGACTTTCTAGCTAAGGAATTTATAAGCGACCATATAAACAAACTAAGCCAACTTTGACAACTCGTATCTTAAAAACTACTGATCCGATTTCGATTCGATTTTTAGTGCTGATTCTAATCATGAATCTATTTTTCTTTAATTAAAAAAAAACATATATCGATATTATACATCGTGTCTACCGTTTTTTGTGATACGAAAATTTAAGTTTTTTTTTAATCTTACATTTTTTCCAATTTTTTTCAATATTTTTTTTTAAGTTACATAAAGCAATACCGTTCAATTGAAATATGTTTTGTCAAAATCGGACGCTCGCTACGCTCGTCGTCCTAAGGGATAAAATTATGATATCCTCGGAATTTTTTATTTTATTTTGAGTTGTACTGTCACTATGTACTTTTCTGTGTAAGAAATAGTTATTTGTTATACAAGGGGGCAAAGTTGTATTTTAACGCCGAGTGTGGAATTGAAAAACGAGCAAGTGAAAGGATTCTATAGTTGAACCACGAGCGAAGCGAGTGGTTCGAGAATAGAATCCTGAACTTGCGAGTTTTTTAACACACGAGAAGTAAAATACATTTGCACCCGAGTGTAACACAAAACTTTTCCCCTCACTGTAGCGAGGAAACTACAACGCAAAAAATGCGGTTATCACTGCTTTCAGTGGTTCCACAGGTGGTAAATCATCTTTATTACTAGATTCACCTGCTTTTATCAATTTTAAAGCAGTTAATTTGACTTTATTCAAGGTCAAATTACTTTACCCACTAGTGGATAAAATGCGTTTTTACCCGCTGGTATTAAAGGACAAAACACGTGTTTCCGAGCTAGTGAGGGGAAAAATATATTATTTCTGACTTTCTGGCAAAGGAATTTCAAAGTGGCCATATAAAGCAAATTTTCCCAACTTTGGCAACTTGTATCTTAAAAAATGCTAATCCGATTTCGATGCGGTCTTTAGTTTTCAACTATGAATTTATCTGTCTTTGATATAAAAAAACTCATATATCGACATTGTAGGTACATTTTGTCTGTCATTTTTTGAAGTTATTCAGTGCGAGACGTAAATTTACTTTTTTATTTTTTTTTTATTTTTTTTTTTCAATTTTTTTTTCAATTACATAAAGCAATACCTTTCATTTGAGATACGTTTTGTCAAAATTGGACGATACAATAAAAAGGTAGAATTTTTTTCATTTTCATAAAACACCTCACTACTAGGGAATGCAGAACCGGTACCAGTCCCAGAACCGTGACTGAGATTTCCGGTACTGGGAAAGAACCGGTAAATCCCGGTTCTTCCGTACTTTTTGGTACTGAGGGTTTACTAGTACATTTGTTGAGGTTACATACCTACAATTTAATGTTCCTACTATACAACTCATGATTTAAATAATTCATATGACCTATTATTTTATTCCGTCCTCTTGACTTCGGCGGCAAGTGATTAGAGAGTCGAGTAGGTATAGGACCTATACCTATGGTTTTTATAAACAGACAACAAGTAGGCGCGAACAATACTTACTTTTCTATGATTCAACTTCAAATCAGACTTATTTTTCTAATATTCAATTATATATAAAAAAAGTAAAAAACAACAATATAACTGTTTTTCAAACATATTAAAAAAATCCGGACCTGGGTCTCGAACTCGGGATCATAGACGTGCAAGTCAAATACACTAACCCCTAAGCCAAAAAACAAGGAGCCGCCCGGCTCAAAATATTGAATCATATTCAGATATGGTTACTCGGCAATGTAATTAATTATTATCTCACTAGACGGCACTTTTAAACATTGAAAATAGCGCCATCTGTAAATAACTCGAAAACTAAGAGGTACCAGCGACGATAACTCGCGTTAAGTAGGCCGTGTAGCGATGTACTGAGTTACATGTCTTCCTTTATTTAGTTTAGTCTATGATAACAGAGAAATATAGGTATCGTAATATCATCATTCATCATTCAAATCGTCATTAAAAATTCAAATCCATGTACTCATTTACAGAGTACAGGGGGTTATCTAACAAAAGGTTTCTCAATTTGCGCTTAAATGCCTACCAATAAGCATTAAAGAAGGAAAAATTGACAGTTAATTCAACAAGAAGCTTAGGAAATACTTAATAGAGAATAGTTACTATAACATGAAGGAATTTTTTGAAAATTAAAATATATTTCAACATTAAAATGATCTAATAGCAATAAGCAAACATGTAGGTAGAATTAAGACTAGCAAAATCTCTTCCAATTTTCAAAAATCAGCTTAAATTATACTATCTATCTCTATCTTAAGTTGCCATTTTTATTTATTGTATTTATGTATGTATGTTTGTATGTATTATGTGTATGTAAGGTATATTTATTTATGTATTCGGTATCTATTATGTATGTGTGTTTGTGTTGGTTTTCTCTATATTTTTTGTTCTTGCACTGCCTGTTAACTTTTGTTTCTGTTCCGTTTTTCCAGCTACCCTAAGGTTGTCTGGAAGAGATCGCTTTTTAGCGATACGACCACCTGTTGTTACCTAGTTATACTCTCACTAAACATTCTGTATACATATAACATGTAAAATGGTGCAATAAAGAATATTTACTTACTTACTTATTAAGAATTTTAGTTATTAAGAATTATATTATAAGTTCGCCTTTGTACTTCGCATCTCGATGTATGTTATTTTTAATGTGTTTTTGTACAATAAAGAGTTACTACTACTACTACTACTACTACTACTACTATATTTGCAGTGCCCTTACAGGGTTCATAGCTGTGCTATACTGAAATGTACCAACTTATGTACCTATGATAGCAATAAATGATTACTGATTACTGATTAGTTGATTACTATCCTCCTCAGTCCTCGTTGTAATTTTTGTATATATTCCAAATTTTTAAGATTTCAAATTCAAAAACAAAACAAATGCTTCCAAGACACAGGACAGTACACTATATGCTATTCTAAGTAATTGAGACAATTGAGGTAGCACCTGTTGTTTCGATTATTGGGGATATTACCAGGTTGATGATGAAAACTATTACTTGTACCATCACTTTTACTTTATTCGTTTATAACAAACATATTAACAACCAATTTACAATAAATAATTCAAGACTTTTTCACTACAACTCGTCTGTACTCGAACTGGCCACTGTCACTGCTTTCCGCCATTTTTATAACAATCCAAGATGGCGGGAACCAGTGACTAGTATGAGTCAATTGATATTCATTAATACTTTCATCATAAATAACAGTAAGATAAATCAAAATATAAGGCATTAATAAATAATTACTCTTACACGATGTTCAATTAGTGAAGCAAAACGCTGTACTAATTACACGCAGACAGAAGGCAGGCAATAGTTAGTAATTTTAGAAATAATAACATACTTAATAATAATTTTCAAACCCTCTTTTCACAATGATCTCAAGATTATTCGTCAAAACTAAATTGTTTCGGGAAATCTTGAGGGACTGTTCTCGCTTCTTTAGTAAAACTGGCACGTAATTTAGATGATTTTGAGGCATTAATCTTGTAGACTATCTTCTAGTTATTGTAGACTCTGCATTAGAATAAGAATAAGAATAAGAATCGTTTTATTTGCCAAAAACAGTATAGAATACAATATTAATAATTAGGAAACTTAGATAAGAAATTTTAGACTACTACGAACTATAGTAAGTTCCTGTAATTGGCTTTTTGTTTTTATATTTTGAACGCTTATTTTTTATGTAATAGATGTTGATAGTCCTTAAATAAAAAATAATAATATACAATCGAAATATGGACCTTTATTGTTGTCAGGACCATTGATATCCTGTTCCTAAGTAATATTTATGTTTTCTGTTTTTATTTTTAATTATGTGTACACCTATATAATAGTTATCTGAGTATCCGTAACACAATCAATATTGAGCTTATCGTATGTCTTAATATATCCAAAGAGTGGAAGGGTCAGTTGGAAGTGGAAGACCTAGGCGAACTTTTCTTGTTCAAATCGGGGAAATATTGCAAAAAGGCCAGGTCAGAAGTACTCGAAACCGACGAGCGTGTATGAGAAACGTTATGAAAGTGCGTGAAGCGAAAGTGATTTGTCAGGATTGTAGTAAATGGAAATCCGTGATCTCTGCCTACCCCTCTGGGAAACAGGCGTGATTGTATGTATGTATGTATGTATGTTAATCTATCCAGCCTGGGGTGCATTTTTTAGGATTTCTATATGCATATATGTTGCTAGCAGTAAATGTGTAGTACCTAGTAATAAAGTTTATTTAATAAAAAAAGAAAAACTAAGACAAATTATTTGTACATAGTAACTTTTATCCTTATCTGTAAACTAGTCAAACTATGAAAGAATATTCATATGTGACCCATATCTTATGTAAGTGATCTGGTTCCATTGAAACGTGATTCGGTTTCCACAAAGCCAGATTTTAGGGAGTAATGTACTTAGATAATCCTGGAGTACCTTGATATATTGAACAGCTCATTGTCGGAATGAGAAACCATTTCAGGGAATGTCGAAATGTTATGTGAGAGTAAATGCTTCCACGTGGATACTATTGTTACCAAACTTATCCATGTGTAAGTATTTATTTATTGTTGTAAAACTTGTTAACTACATAAGTAAATTCACGTTCGTTTCATACAGTCACCGGCATAAATATGTGATGATTTCTGTACCTTGTCATATTAACGTCTTGTTTGAAATATCATACGAAATTGTCAAACGATTAAAAGCGACAAGGTACAAAAATCATCACTTCTTTATGCCGGACGTGACTGTACATAGTTTAGTTAAACCAAAGACATAATATGTAGCTCCGTATAGACAGCTACACTGAGAGAAAATACAACCAGTTTTCATGTTCGTTCAACAAGTTTTTTGGTTAAAATAGCGCCTACGTGCTCTTTGGTTCAAACAACAAGCTACTTGTCATTTGAATCGGCAATATATTTGAATCAACAAGTCGATTTTATAAAAACAACCTGACACATATTGTTTTAAACATACGTTTGGCTGATTCAAACGGATAAACCGCAACAAGTCGAACTTGTTAAATTCACAATGCAAATTTCTCTCAGTGTACAGTCTAAGAAAAAAACTTACCTCTGAACCATAAAGAAGAAGGCACGGTGGCCTAGATGGCGTTACACCTTTGGGGGACGCCCGGCTAGATGGCGCTAATATTAATATTTGACATTTAACACATATCAAGCTAAGAATATGGGCCAAATGTTTAAAAGTGAGGTTTAAAAGTTTTAAGTTTGTGTCGAGAGATGGCATTCTATGCACTGTGATTACATAATTATTTTAATTTGACAGTAACTCTCTCTAATACTCGATTCTCTTTGATTTCAGGGAATGTCGAAATTTAATGTAATATGTGAGAGTAAATGTTTCCACGTGGATACTTTTGTTACCAAACTTATACATGTGTAAGTATTTATTGTTGTAAAACTTGTAAACTAAGTATATACATAAATTCACGTTCGTTTCATACATAGTTTAGTTAAAATTAAAAGTACCTAATAATATTTTCCTCTCGTATTGCACCCACAGAAAACTTTTAAAAACAGACTCGATAAATATTTCTTAACTGGAAAAAAGACGAGTGCAAGTCATTGATATGCACATATCAGCTACAAGCTGCCTGTGCATTAACAAATAATAATAATTGATTAACAGACGCTAATACATAATCTTGAATTCAGGGTCGAAGTAAGATAATATTTACCGTGTTAAAGTGTGAGTATATCCGGGATTAAATCTAACAACCGTCCCTGGGGATCAAACTTTCCTTGTACATTTTAATCAGAGTGGTTCAAAGGTTTATGCTTGAAGAGGTTACTGTATACCGATGACACTGATGTACCGTTAATTAATGAATTCCATTGCAATTCGAAATTAAAATCAAAATAAAATTTCAGCTGAATTAAGCGGAGCAAATAACTTTTTGACTCACAGAATAATTGCAGCTCAATAGCAAATATTGAAAGTTTCACCAAGCGGATATTAATCGGAAATAAACTTGAAGATCATTAGAAACAAAGAAATGGAATGAAAAAGTTGAAAAAACCAATATCGGCGTTGAGGCGGATATTGAGTTAAATTAAAAATGAAATGAATTGTCTGATAGCAAGCAAGCTTTTTATTGATATTGATGCACCAATCTTTTAGCTGTTTCAATATACTGGGTAATTCAGAAGAAATGAACAAAACAGTGAGATGGACCGATTCTTTTTTTTATAAATCGCGATCTACCCTTTTTTTTTTGTCGGAGTGGGGAATGTGTTACACACCGTCCCCCCAGCCGCGGGAAGGCCTTGATGGGGGGGTGTGTGGGACTCCCTCTTTCGGCCCCCTCTCTTATCGAGAGGGAGGGAAAGAGGTTTACCCACTAAACCCCACTCCGGCGTTTCGCCCTCTGTGCCGTTCACGAGAGCGTCATGGGATCATCGGGTCTGTCCACCATGGCGCCCTCCGGCAGCCCCGAATTATTTCAGGCCATCCGCACAAGGGAGGAAGGGATCAGAAACGCTTGATCCCTCCTTCGACAGGGTTAGTGGGGTCGGTGCAATGCGGGTCCCGTACCAGCTGGCCCCACTAAGGGTCGTGGCGCAAGAACGCTCGTCGCCTTCGACCCTGCCGTCTTCGTCGGAGAGGTAGCGCGTCAGGCGCAGCTTCGCGCTTTCTCTCCGCCGCCTCCTTCTGTGACATGACGTCTTCACAGAAGGAGGCCACCGCATCCCATCTTCTCTCGCTGCTCAGCATCGCCGCTATGACGCTGTGCAGTGAGAGTTCCACCAATCCTGTGCCTGCAACCAGGGCAGCCCTTTCCACGGCCCAGCGATTACACTCCTCAAGGGTGTGCTGGGCCGTATCGTCCTCCACGTCACAGTCCAGGTACTGGGTGCTCGGCTCTCTCCCTATCCGGTGCAGGTAGTGTCCAAAGCACCCGTGCCCGGTCACCACCTGAGTCAGCCTACAATCCTCCATAACAGGAAGGATGGCCCCTATGGTATCGCGATCTACCCTAATGAAAAGTATTAAGCCTGTGCAATCAGTAAGTTATACCTAAGTAACTGTTTAAACTGTTTTGTATACTGTACTTATTTTGAGATTAATGTTAGTTTATTTTTTAATTTTTTAATATTAGTTTTCTTTTAAGCATAGTGGTAAGAGCGTGCGACTTTCGATCCGGAGGTCGCGGGTTCGAACCCCGGCTCGTACAATGAGTTTTTCGGAACATATGTGCGAAATGTCATTTGATATTTGCCAGTCGCTTTTCGGTGAAGGAAAACATCGGGAGGAAACCGGACTAATTCCAATGAGGCCTAGTTACCCTTCGGGTTGGAAGGACATATGGCAGTCGCTTTCGTAAAACTAGTGCCTACGCCATATCTTGGGATTAGTTGTCAAAGCGGACCCGAGGCTCCCATGAGCCGTGGCAAATGCCGGGATAACGCAAAGAGGATGATAATGATGTTAGTTTAGTTTTTACTGGTCGAAATATACAGTTTTTTTTTTCTAAGGAGAATTAGATTAAGTATATATACATTTTATCTTTAGTTGTGACATTTAGGGTCATTTGCACCTATAATGTAATTTTAGACTTTTTTTTGTATGTGTACTTTTTATATTTAGTGTACAGTAGTTCTTAGTTGTAATTCGACATTTAGAGACCTTCTACATCTCTAATTAATTGTATAGAGTTAACTTTAGTTAGAACTTAGAAATAGTATCAATTGTAATTTCAATTTAATTTTAAATATTTTCTAAATATGTACATGTGACGTGTAAAAGTGCCCCTGTGGCCTAATGCTGAATAAATTATTTTGATTTTGATTTTTATTTTTGATTTTCAAGTTCATGGTCACCCTACAATAAGCATAGTACTTTTTTTTGTTTTGAAATAATGTTTATATTAACCATTAAAACATAATAAAAACACTTAAAATGTTACATAAATAAAACTAAATTATAACTAAATAACTACTCTTATAATAAATAAAATAAACTTATAATACTAAAGAATAAACAATAAAAACAGTTTAGTTATAAGCATCTAGTTTCAAACTTATTAAATGTTTGTTTTTCTAGCCACAAACCCACATATTGCCTATAATGTCTATGCTTCATTTCATCATCACTACATAGTATAAAACAAAGTCGCTTTCTCTGTCCCCATGTCCCTATGTATGCTTAAATCTTTAAAACTACGCAACGGATTTTGATGCGGTTTTTTTAATAGATAGAGTGATTGTAGAGGAAGGTTTACGGGTATGTATAGTACCCGTGCGAAGCCGGGGCGGGTCGCTAGTACATCGATATAATGCCAGGCCCCGTAGCCGAATGGCATTTCTCCGACGCCAAACGAAAGCGATACGCCGCTGGCTCTGTCGCGCCAATACGCAAGCGCGATAGAGATAGATATCTACTAGCGCTTCGTTTCGTGAGCGTTTCGTGAGCGATTGTGCCATTCGGCTAGCCACCCAGGTAAGCTCAGACAGAGACAGAGAAAATCTGTTCAAATTGAAATGCTTACGTAGCTGAAAATAGAATGTCCCAAATTGGATCAAAGAAAAACTTTATACGCCTACTTACGATAATCGTTTGGGGCTGATTTCGAATCATCCGAGTAAAAGAAAAGTAACCTTATACTTTCCTTCTAGTCAAATTAGCTTCTTTTTAAAAACTGTCAAAATGAATTTGAACGTTTTACCAGAGTTTTACTTACTTCGTATAGACAGATTAAGTCTAAGAAAAAAGCGAACCTCAGAACCATAAAGAAATAAAAACCGGTCAAGTGCGAGTCGGACTCGCTCACCGAGGGTTCCGTACAAACTTTCAATAGTTAAATCATCAAAATGTTATTCATAGAACTCTACAGATTTGCTAAATCCCTCAAGACTCAATTTCCCACATAACAAGTAATATTTTAATATAAAATTTTATTGTTAGACAACGTACAAATAAAATCAAGACTATTCGACTTCAATAGTTTACGACTTACGACATGTCGCAAGGACGCTCCTGAACCGACCTCATTATATCAGGAAAAACGCGATGTAGGAAATGAGCGTTCAACGTACAGCGACATCTATCGGCAAATTGAGTAAACTAATGCACGCGAGCTAGTATGGAAGATGATTTTTATGGAATAACTAGCTTTTACCCGCGGCTTCGCCCGCGTAATAAAAGTATTCATTAAGGAACTGATTCTTAGTGTGAAGTATGTAAATCCTATATAAATAATCCTTGATTTCGGATATTAAAAGTGTAAGATGGCAACGTATTTTTAGTTAAAAATGTGAGTAGTTTTTTTTTTAAATTTTGGCCACCGTAAACGCTGTCGGCCGTGTAGTGACATTACAGTAAACGAACCAACTTCATATAGAATCAATCACTGACATAATGACCTTTATGCCTCATACTTAAAGTGTAGGTACGTAAATGTCAGAAAATGTTGTTTTCCAGCAGCCTGACGTCATTCACAGGATACTTAATCTATAGATTTACGAGTACAATGGCTGATGTTGTTTTGCCTGATTACGTAAAAGTATACTTAAAAAATATTATTTGTGGTTTTCAAGTCATAAAATATAGTAATATTTTTTTGTTAATTGAACAATAATAAATAATATGAGAGAATTTAAAAAAGGGTCATTTAGCCTATTAAAGGTGAAAATTAAGAACACCTCTTAATTAATTATAAGACTAATGAAATCTTTGTCTGATTTAATTAACCGCTCGTATGGCTTACCTATACGCCGTATAGTTTACTGTACTGTACATCCATATAATATATATTATTTGTACACGTCGTAGTCATCATCGGCGGCCCGATAGATTACAAGAGTTACAAGACTGACATACGCAGTTCTGTTGCTTTTCAAAGCCTTGTTTATGGCAGTAATAAACAATATCTCAGCAGACCAGAAAGTTTAGTAAGTACGTGCCAAAGATAAGAATTTCCCTGCCGCAAGCCGCAACGGTAATATTTCATAAATTACAAGCCATATTTTGCAGCGTTTATTTTGTACATGACAGCAATTTCGGACGAGTAATATTTAAGCAACAAATATTGTGATAATAGGTTTCGTTTCGGTTCAAATCATCATAATTATAGGATGTAGGTACGTGGCCTTTTTACATCTAGGTACCATGAGTTTTATACGTTTTTTTATTCTCTGTGTTTATTTTCATTCTTAGGCTAGGTATTTTACAATATGTTATACGTTTTTTTATTTATTATTATGAATGAACATACTCATGGCCATAGACTAGCACAGGCAAAAACGTGGCCTGCGATAGAGCTCGCTCGCTCAGAAAGCGCTTTTAGAATAAATTAGTCGATAGTGGAATATATATGTAGTTTATGGTTCTTGAGAGTGACTGTCTAAAGTCGCTGTTCACTTTTTCGATATTACAAAAAAAAAATCGTGACTTTTACGCTATCGAATAACAGTCTTGGTAGCCTCATTTCAGTAATTTATCGACCTGTTTTGTAATATACGATGTATTTTTTAGAAACGTTACAGCAGAACTTTGATACATTGGTGTAATTTAATAACCATCATTTATCAGTCTCCAAGCAATTTGATTTTTATATTGTCAATTTCTTAAACACTGATATGAATTACACAGATGATAAGTTGTACCAATTTGAAACTACATTACACAGTAATAACCATGTGTGTGTAGTCGGCTAGATAATTTAATTTTGACTTATCATTTGCCACATTCATTTACTTAAGCCACGATTGTTTTCGCCAAAATAATCATATTATTATTTATTGGTAAGAATCCATTACAAGTAGATACAAAACCATTGTACTCGTATACCTACTCACTTAAAATACGTCCCTATATTTTTCTAGATATATTATTTAAATAGATACATTAAAATAATATTACGTTAAATAAAATAATGACGTATTAACTTGCGTATACACATATTTATTATTATAGCTCGGAAGCTGTTTGCCTCACATTTGACGCTAGATATTTCAAATATACTTGGTAGAAATGTCACTATATTTGTATAATGTTTAAAATTTTATAAAGTTTTTCATGGTGACTTTTAGTTTTATTTTATATAATTAAATTGACATTGATGTATATTTTTAGCTAATAAGATCGTGAATTATTCGATGAAGTTAATTCTTAACTTAGTATTTTTTTTCAATAATCATTTTTATTAATACTGACATTTTGACCTAGGTTAGTCCTAATTATTTGTTTTTATTATATGTATCTATGACATTGTTTTATTTATTGATTTGATTTGTATTTTTTTGGTTAATTTTTGTGTAATTTTAAGTTGATTGATCTTACTTGTATTCTTTGTTATCATTTTGGTTGGCATCCAAAAAGCTCGGTGTGCTCAATAGAGCGAGGGGATACTTTACTTCGAGGCAAAGACTGCTCTTGTACAAGGCGCAAGTCAGACCCCACATGGACTATTTGCTGTCACCTTTGGGCAGGAGCACCTGGATACCAGCTTGCACCCTTTGACTCGGTCCAGAGACGCGCTGTGGGAATTGTCGACGATTCCAAACTTAGAGGTGGTATTGAGCCCTTAAGTCTAAGGAGAAACTTCGCCCCCTTATATGTATTCTATCGCCTGTACAATGGGTTGTGTTCTGAGGAACTGTTTGACATGATGCCAACGTCCAGTTTTCATCATCGCACCGCTCGCCATCGACAGGGCGCTCATCCACACACCTTGCAACCTAAATGGTCGCGTACCGTGCGGTTTCAGAGGAATTTCCTCCCGCGGATGCTCCGGCTGTGGAATGAGCTCCCTGCCGAGGTATTCCCGATGAACTACAGTAGTGGGGTTCTTCAAAAAAGGAGTGTACAAGTTTCTAATGGGTCGGCAACGCTGACCGCTTTCCATCAGGCGGACCGTATACCTGTTTGCCACCGACGTGGAATATTGTAAAATTTGGAATTGACGATCTTTTAGTGTAAGCCTTTGTTTTATAATTGTGTGATATACTGTGTCCTTTTCTTCAAGAAATAAAGATACCTATCTATCTATCTAATTGTAAGGGAAATACGCTAGTTCAAGCATTCCGACTCTTGTTTATTATACAGGGTGAAATAAAAAGGTTTGGTTTCTGAGGTCATGATGAATAACTTTTATTACAGGACTATTACTGAATTTGCGTAAACGTCACGTCAGTCAGAATTGGAATGTATGGAACAACCAATATTTTTTTTCGCGAGTTCAGCATTGGTCCCATAAAAAGTTGTTCATTATGACCTCAGAAGTTACTAATCAAAGTATGGCTTGTCTTTATATAATGGTCACACTGTATATAATTGTGAAGCGCGCTGGTAGCCTAGCGGTAAGTACGTGCGACTTTCGTTCCGGAGGCCACGGGTTCGAACCCCGGCTCGCACCAATGAGTTTATCGGAATTTATGTGCGAAACGTCATTTGATATTTGCCAGTCTCTTTTCGGTGAAGGAAAAACATCTTGAGGAAACCGGACTAATTCCAGTAAGGTCTAGTTTACCCTTAGGGTTGGAAAGTCAGATGGTAGTCGCTTTCGTAAAAACTAGTTCCTACGCCAAATCTTTGTAATAGTTGTCGAAGCGGACCCTAGGCTCCCATGAGCCGTGGCAAATGCCGGGATAACGCAAGGAGGATGATGATGACTGTATATGGCGGTGATTGCTTTGCACGAGGCGACATGTCTGCTTGCCTAACTACGAGTATCTCATAAGATAAATCCCGTAGTTCAAATGTCTCTTGTCCCCAGGTGGTGTACACATGGGAGATGGACTTCAACCGGAGCGTGCTCAGCGCGTCGACGCTGCTGGTGCCGCGCGCGACGGCGGCGCCCGCGCCGGCGCCCGGCATGCCCGCGTGGGCGCACCACTCGTGGGTCTCCGTGTTCGCCGCCATGCTCGCTGTCGCTATTGGCGGGAACGCTATCGTCATCTGGATTGTTATAGGTGATTCTAATGATCTTTATATGACACGCAACTAGATGTCAATTACAGGACTAGAATAGTAATTTCACTGATATAATCTCGTCTCCTATGTCACCCTATAATAATTGATATCTCATACGATGCCGGTCGAACGCTTCCTATTGTGTACGTCGCGACACAACTACGCGCGCTTGGCGTCAATCACAGGGATTTAGATGCCCATGATATGATTTCATGATTTAATCATTAATCATGAATTAATCAAACGATGTCATTAAATCGGCACCATTCGTATGCTCGTATAACATTTCCTTTAGAAGTAATATTCGCCGTGTTTTTTAAAAAAATCTGTTGAATACAACAACGTTTCGAATACGAAACGACTCTTTTTTAAGCGGAGATAGTTGAAGGGATGGAGAGTGACATAGGCTACTTTCTGTCTCTTTCTAACCCCCGCTTCCCTATAATAGGGGTCACCAGTGATTGAAGCGATATGGAAAAGTGCAGGTACCTATGTTATAAACCTTCTATTTCTGGTTTTTAAATCATTTGTTTACTTTATTATTTCCTAGAAACCATATCAATTAAGTTTGAATGCCTTCTCATTTATAAAAAAATTGATACATCAAAAACAATATTTAATAAGCTACCGCTTTTAAGATATTATATATAAAAATAACTGAACCAGGAAGATTTTATAAAATATAAATTGTGTATACTTATTAAAAAGATGATTTATTACCAGACACGGAAATTATTAATACCTAATTAATTAATCTATTCAAGATTTTATACATTAATAAAGCTTCTAATGAATATTGAGAAGCTATTTAAGACACCGTGTTTAGGAATTTGCAAAATGTTGCCGAAAATGAAACATTATTGCTTCGATATCATAAAGTTATTTTTTCTACTCCCGAACTGTTATTATTCATTTACAGGGTCGTGCATAGATCTTTAAAACCCTATATAAAAGTCTACTCCCCAAAACAAGCGTCCGCCGGCTTTCCGCGCATGCGCGCAGTATCGAAAAAACTGAAAACGCATTGTTTGGCTCTGTAACCATGGCAACGTTATTGACATTGTTATAACGATACTGCGCGCATGCGCGGGAAGGCTTTGGGCAGCTGAGCTGACAGTGCAAACCTTAGCGTCAAAATACAGGAAAAGTGTGAATTTCACGAAAGTTATTCAAGAAAACTATTAAAAACTAAGTGCATGGTCGTAGAAAAAGTATTGTATGCAACAGTGTTTAACTGAGTCAATAAATACTCGTGGCATCTTAATAACAATTTTCGGCTTCGCCTCAAATTATTACCCACGCCACTCGTCTTTTTTGACCTCCTTTAAACGCCTGTTGCATAAAATACTATATTTGTAAGTATGTCTTACATTAAAGTTTTGATACGAATAATACGAGTATAATTATTAAGTATGATATACAATTCAACTCCAAATTAAACTCTAACACCTTAGTTTTTTTTTTTCATTTTATACAAAAAATTCGACGTTATTCGGTTTTAAAACATGACATTGTTTAATTATTTAGAACTAGTGAATTTAAAATCTAGCTGCTGTCGGAAATTTTCTAGAAGTTTATTTCGACATCGATCTGTCCCAGTTGGGATGTGAGCTTCGAACTCCAGTTAGGAACTTGGCAGTAGTGTACCCTGAAAATCAATATATGTATAGAAACTGAAGGATGAACTTCTCTTACTTGTGTGTATTTTGCTACCAGAATATAATTAACAACTTCATCATCCTCATTGCGTTATCCCTGCATTCGCCACGGCTCATGGGAGCCTGGGCACTAATCTCAAGATTAAATTTGATCTTGATAACGTTTTTTTTTTTACGGAACGACTGCCATCTGACCTTCCAACCCGAAGGGTAACTAGGCCTTAATTTATATAAGTAATTCAGAATATAACGAAAATTTATGTTATTTATTTCACCTACAATTGATATTGATTTATTTCGATGCAAGTATAAATAGACCGGATTTAGCTGTACCTAACAAACCTACTAACTTCCGTACAAACGACTCGAAATTAAGACAAAAATAAGACGCGTGGAGAGTTTAAATTACTTTCACTGAATGTATAGAAAAGTAGTGTCTAAGTCAAAGAGGATCGAGTATTATACACCCTGTTTTTATTGAATTCCGTTAACTTTAAGGGAAGGTTCTTTAGATCAAATACGATTAATTTCTCTAAGAAATTAGCGTCTTAACTCTTACGGTTATTGCGTTATTAAAAAAATAAAAATAATTACTGGACACGTGTCTGACAGCCTTTACCACTTCCTAATGTTATTTGTTTTGACATATGCCGTCAATCACTTGACACTAACTTGAATGTTATTCTTAAGGGTCTCTCACACTAATTAATTCATTTATTCTGTATGAAAACGAAGAAAAAATTTTTTTGGCGAATTTAACTAAAAGTGATATACAGGATGATTCCTGATAACAAACCTAAGGACGTGCCGAATTTAACGGAAAACAAAAAAAAACACGGTGTAGAGAGTTACTGTCAAAGTAAAATGTGTAATCACAGTGCAGACTGCCATCTCGACACTGGCATAAAACTTTTAAAACTCAGTTTTGACAATTTAGCCCATATTCTGAGCTTGATATTATATTGTGTTAAAATGTCAAATATTTTTATTAGCTCCATCTAGCCGAGCGTTCCCCAAAGATGTATCGCCATCTTGGTCACCGTACCTTTTTAGGGTTCCGTAGTCAACTAGGAACCCTTATAGTTTCGCCATGTCTGTCTGTCCGTCCGTCCGTCCGTCCGTCCGTCCGTCCGTCCGTCCGTCCGCGGATAATCTCAGTAACTGTAAGCACTAGAAAGCTGAAATTTGGTACCAATATGTATATCAATCACGCCAACAAAGTGCAAAAATAAAAAATGAAAAAAAATGTTTTATTAGGGTACCCCCCCTACATGTAAAGTGGGGGCGGATATTTTTTTTCATTCCAACCCCAACGTGTGATAAATTATTGGATAGGTATTTAAAAATGAAGAAGGGTTTACTAAGATCGTTTTTTGATAATATCAATATTTTCGGAAATAATCGCTTCTAAAGGAAAAAAAAGTGCGTCCCCCCCCTCTAACTTTTGAACCCTATGTTCAAAAAATATGAAAAAAATCACAATAGTAGATCTTTATGAAAACTTTCTAGGAAAATTGTTTTGAACTTGATAGGTTCAGTAGTTTTTGAGAAAAATACTGAAAACTACGGAACCCTACACTGAGCGTGGCCCGACACGCTCTTGGCCGGTTTTTCTTTATGGTTTTGATTTGAGGTACGTTTTTTTCTTAGAATTTATCTGTCTATACGTAGTTACATAATATGTCTTTGGTCTAAGTAAAACGTGTAATCACAGTGCATAGACTGCCATCTCTGCACACAGGATTAAAACTTTTTAACCTCATTTATGATAAATTAGCCAATAGCCCTACGTTAACTTGATAATGTGTATTAAATTTATAATTTAACGTAGGTACACAATAACATTTCAATCTATTTGAATTTATCATTCAATTTTAAACTTCATATCAAAACAAAAGTCCTTAATTTCACCGTCAATTTCATTTGGATTGAAACATTATTGTGTATCTACTTCCGATAATTGTTTTACAAATTATTGCTTTGAGCCAGATATTAATCAAAGCGAAAACTTTAGTGTTAAATCGAAAAGCCAGCTGTCTGGCAGCCTGATTAAAATATTTCCCTTGAGTCTGTGTAAAAAAGAAAGGCAATGACATTTATAGTACATTACTACAGAGGCCGGGACAAAGGGGGTTGCCGGCCGAAGACATATAGACATGGTATGAAATAAATAAAGTCTACTGAAAATGGTAACTTTGGATGACTGTATCTCCTAAACGGTGCGTCGTAGCGCAAAAATAATCGAATTTTCGTTCCTCTTTATACCCGTATACGCTTATAAAAAAACAAAAAGTTAAAAAAAAATTCAAAAAAAAACGAAAAAAATTTTTTTTGTATGAAAACGCACCCAAAATCAAAATTGTCTAGGGCCCGTACCAGTTGCAGTCGGCACGTCTATAAAGCCTCTTATAGTTTTTTTTTTAATTGGCTAAATACCTGGATGTTATGTCACAATTGTTGTTGGACCTGGATGTTATGTCACTGTGTTTGAAAATTAAAAAAGAAGACTTTGCCGGCCTTGGCCTGCAAGGTTTGTATGAAATTCCATTATCTATCAATCGTCCTAGCCGCACCTGCAACGTCATACTTCGCTGCTAATTATAAGGCACATAACATCAATATTTCATACCATGTTTGAGAAAAAGTTTTTAAATATGATAAAATTTCTAAGAAAAGTCCATATTCAAAGCCGCTGAGACGGACCGGATTGCAATCTTTGGATTTCTTACCACTAGCGCATATTAAAAAGTATTTGTGCGGGCATTCTGAGTTTCTGTCCAGCGGCTTAGCCGAATGGCAATCGTTAAGGGGCTGACAACACCCAACTGCGCAAAATTGATGTTACTTGCGCAGTTTTTTAAGACAAACTATTAGTTTTAGTAAGACAAGTAATACACTGGTCAAAAAGAGAAATAAAAAAACAAAGTGTGATGTAAAGCTGCATTTTTGGTATGTTATTTGGGGTCCTTGGGGGAATGTAGGACTATATTTTGCAAGCAAAAAAATGGTGTGCTAACTTCGTAATTTAAAAAAAAAAGTAAAAAAATCAGCCCTTTTTTGGTTTTTGCCGTTTTATTAAAAAACTATGCATTTTTGGTCAAAAGTTGCTTTGTAATGTTAAAAGCGCATTAAATTACAAACAGTTTGACATCTTTTTTATCAATGTCCGTCAAATATTTTTTGAGATATGAAGCGTCAAAAAAGAGCATTTTTCCCCTTTCTATGAAAATATTCGTTTTGCTAATATTTTGAGACAGATATCAGCAAAACAACTCAGGCTATTACATGAATTGTAAAATAAAAATGTAGAAAATTTCACTAGCTTTCATTTAAGACCAAAAGAGTGCGAGTTATTTAAAAAAATAGGATTATATCATAAGTCTAGTATAACTGGATCAGAAATAATCGGTGGATGGTAATGGCCAAATGGGATAGTTTACATATATTTACAGGAGGCGTAGCGGAGAACGAATTATTATTATTTGGGGGCTGTTCAAGTATTACTCAGACACATATTTGCGTATATCAAATCAACATTTATTTAGTAAGTTAAGTTTACGGTCAGAAAGACCTCAGGATCGCCGCTTGGCGGAAAAAAATATATTACGAGTAGAAAACCCTCAGTTGAATCTCACAATGAGTGAGATTCAACTGAGGGTTTTCAGATTGAGGAATCAGATTGTTCCGAAATTGTTCTTGTACGGACTGGTTTTTAAAGCATACCACTGAGGGTCAATAACATCGATGCAATCTCACGAGCGTTGTCGTGGACGTGCCTGAATCATAGTATTCTCCGTTTAACGAAATATCAGTACATAGTATGTGTTGTATTGCACGCGCAGGTCTCTCACCGCCGCGCAGGTGTAGTCGGACCATAACTCGGCAGTATACACGCTTGTACAAAAACTGAGGAACAGCTGTCTTTTTACGCTGTCACTACATTTGGCGAATCTTCTAGCCAACATGTTTGCCCTTACTGCGGTGGCTCGCCTCTGCCTTTCTATGTCCTCCTGGTCTTTTAAACTGGACAACAAGATGTGGCCAAGATATTTGACTTCGTGTACTCTCCGCAATTGAACTCCATCAAGCAAAAGAGGTGGTACATGTGTGGGCATATGTGCTGCCTCCATGAGTACAAATTCAGACTTCTCCGGATTGTATCTCATGTTATGCTGGCTGGCGTATCTCTCGCATTCTGCAAGTAACTTACGCATAGCTCCCACAGATGGTGCTAGTAGGACCATATCGTCTGCATATGCGATGTGATTTATCATTTGCCCATTGATGGAGCAGCCAACCTCGGTACTGGTCAAAGCCTGCGACAGCCCATCCATGTACACGCTGAAGAAAGCCGGAGACATACTGCCTCCTTGTCTCATTGTCTCACGCCACAGTTTAGCCCGCTGGCTGTGGACAGAGTTGACTTCCATCTTACTACGTTCTTCTGCTGGGAATACCACTTCTCCAGTATCTTAATAATTGGCGTGGGCGCTTTCCGTTCCCGTAGTTTATTCCACAGCAATTGGTGGTCAAATACAACTCAAGTGGACTTTCTATCACTACAGGTGTTGTGCCATCAAGATGCAGAACCATGCAGGACCCTCAAAAAGGAAAAAATAAAATGTAACTAATTCTGTTTTATTTTTCTAATTTACTAAACTTCAAAATTTTACTGTATTTTATTTCTTCATTAGTAATAGTCAAATCGATGCAAAGTTAGCTTAGACAATTTTTTCAGATAAACGTATATACGATACCAAAGAAATATTGATATCAAAGAAAGTGAGATCGAATAGATAGCACTTTCAACCTAAAACTTTTAGCGTAAACTATTTTACCTTAACCAATCTACCAGACTCTTGGCTTCTCTATTTATAGATTTTTTTGTTTACCAAGTAACTATTCGTCTTACTGACCTTTATTTGTACTAAAACTAAAGCAAAATAAATTTTATACAATGTTATATTGCAATATATATCATATCATGAAGTATTTTGCAGATATTTGTCTAAAAATATTGGCAAAACGCTACATTTTATAAATGCGTCAAAAATTAACCTTTTTTGACGTTTCATATCTCGAAAACTATTTGACGGACATTGATAAAGAAGATGTCAAACTGTTTGAAATTTAATGCGCTTTCAACATTACAAAGCAACTTTTGACCAAAAACGCATAGTTTTTTAATAAAAAAAGAAAAACCAAAAAAAGTCCGATTTTTTTACTTTTTTTTTTAAATTACGAAGTTAGCACACTTTTTTTTTGCTTGCAAAATATAGTCTTACATTCCCCCGAGGACTCCAAATAACATACCAAAAATCCAGCTTTACATCACACTTTGTTTTTTTAGCCGATTTTCATGTAAGATTTGACCGGTGTATAAATTATATGTTATTATTCATTATATTTCAACGAACATAGCCGTACTCGATACACGATATAACGAAATCGGCTCGATAGAAAAAAATTGCAAAGATTGGTCTCGAGTTCGTCATTAAACGGTTCTATGTCGTTCAATTATTCACTTAGTTGTCTTTAATTCAAATTACAATAACAAAAACATACATATCTAAAACACTAACGAAACATATTGCACAAATAATGCGTCTATCTATTTTATTTTAACATTTTTCAGTACTTTTCGTACCTAGCCGCCCTGTTTTAGTGACATCGCGCTCTCACTTACTCCCATGGGAATAGACAGTGTACGCTAGCGTCAAGGTCATTGGGTGTTGTCAGCGTCTTAACGCCAAACGCCGATCGAATCGCAGTCTGATTCTGTCGCGTCAAAACGGAAGAGCGATAGAGATAGCTATCTACTGTGGAGATATTATCGTGAGAGTTTGTACATTTGGCTACGTACCCTCAGTGTTTGCAGCTATCTCGTAGGTTTAAGGATTTAAATCAGGATTATTTATTTTGTGTCTGAGATATAAATTCATTTGGAATACGTTATTGTACGTACACATATTTATTAACGTTTGAAAATGTTTTGTGCGACAAATCGCACACATGATTCACTTACATAACTACTTCATTTTTTATTATTCAAAGATTCCTGTGATTCCTGTGATTTTGATTCCTGTTTTTGTATGGAGTACTGCAGTCACCTTTGGGATGGATCCGCCATCAGCTAGCCGCTTTAGATTCTATTGACAAACGCGCTAGGAAGCTTACTGGTGATACGAGACTAACTGATTATAGACTGCAGAGCCTTGAACATCGTAGGAAGGTGGCGTGCTTATCGGTTTTAAACAGGATACATTTCGGGGAGTGTGCGATGGACTTACATAATCTAATCCCCCCGTCTCCTTTCTGTCAACGCGGGACTAGGCGCGGACTTGCTTTTCACCCTTACGTCGTTTCTTTACCACTCATTCGCACTAAACGATTTGCATCTAGCTTTATCATGCGAACGGCTAAGGAGTGGAACTCACTTCCTGCATGTCTATTTCCAACCCACTATAATTTGGATCTTTTTAAATCAAGAGTGAATAGACATTTTTCGGGTAAACATGCGTCATCCTAGACTGCATCGGCACTTACCATCAGATGAGATTGTGGTCAAATAGTTTACCTGTTCCTCATAAAAAAAAAAACACTGATTATGGTTGGTGTTTAGTATTTGAGTTACCGTTACTTATTAATAATTATGATGAAGTAGCTTATTTACTTTACTCGTTAATTTATTTGTGTTTCTTCTCTGAAATAATTTAGTTCTTTTTGATCAAATTCAAACAGCAAATTAATAAGCACTGAACTAACTTTTAACTTGACTTCAAAGAAAATATATTTTCCTAAGTTTTAAAGGACATCAGATAACTTCTGTATAAATAGGTACAGTTTCCCTTTATGTATTGAGTTTTTATTTAAATTTGTTTCTTCAGACACTGTAGTAACACTGGTATTAAAGTTACAAAATACCGCCAAACTACTTAACAGTTTATTGGCAGTATTAAATGGACGAGACATTATAGAAATTGTTATTAAGTATATTAAAGTATACGCAATCCGTACTATGCTTATTTTGTCATGCGCCTAGTGGCGGAGTGGATTCCGTGCCGGCGTCTATATTTCCCATCGGCTCCATAACAAGGGTGAACAGACCCCTTCGGGGCGAGCTAGCTCTATCGTAGGCCACGTCTTTGCCTCGGATAGTCTGCTTTGGAAACGGGCTTTACACTAAAAACAGTCATTATCCTCCTGGCGTTATCCCGGCATTTGCCACGGCTCATGGGAGCCTGGGGTTCGCTTCGACATCACACTAGAAAACAGTATTTTATTAAAAGCCTCAAACTAAGCTATGGGACGAAGCAATTCTTAATGCTGCATTGTACTAATTTCGTTTCTGCTCAAATAAATATGGATTTACTACTAATGAAACATTTATATTGTCACTCATTATAACTTAATTTGTTCCATAGTTAGTGCAACAGTTTGTTACAGTCTGACCAAAAAGAATAATAGAAATTAAAAAGTGGCAACATCGTGATAGTGTCGTCCCGTTTTCTCACACATGTTGGTTTCAAAGGGATGACACTACAGTTTATTTATTTATTTATTTAGGCAACAAACAGTCATACAAACAATAATACGAAAATACATTATGTGTTAATAGACCTAGTGTCTTAACTTGTACTTAAGGCTATGAATTTTTAATATTTTTGTGCCATAATACAATTTTTATTAGCCTTGTTACATTTGAAACGTTCGTCGTGCAAATATAATTTTATACCTACCATACATTAGCAGACCAAGGAGAGTTATATTTAGTAACAAATGTCTGTAGCATGCGACTGCCATCATCATCAAGCACGGTTCGTTAAACAATCGTGTGAGGTGATTTTGCGACGCTTGTTCTCTGTAATTTGGAGCTACTAATATAAGAAATATAACAATGGGTGCTTTTTTGTTTTTAACATCAAAGATATCGATATGAATCAACGTTATTTATATATAAACTCATAACCCTTTACACCCGAGCTGATACAATCGTGAGGTTGTTAGCGGATTGTTAACATACATATAATTGTCAATTTTAACATAATAGAGGTATATGTCATTGAAATTCCAAATTTGATTTAGCAAATCTCGATTTCTTCGGTTGAAAAGGGGTATGTATATTGAAATAAAATTCGAGAAGGATTTCGTCGCGGCACTTTTACCAAATAGATTGAGAGACGGGATTTTGGGTTGATGG
Source organism: Leguminivora glycinivorella (assembly GCF_023078275.1). Taxonomy (NCBI): domain Eukaryota; kingdom Metazoa; phylum Arthropoda; class Insecta; order Lepidoptera; family Tortricidae; genus Leguminivora; species Leguminivora glycinivorella. The sequence continues at coordinate 17,457,752 of NC_062973.1, forward strand.
AATCTTGATATAATCTGGATATGAAACTCTTTGCAAATGTAACCATGAAAATCGCCAAGTCATCAGTTTTTATGAATTTTGTTTAGTTAGGTTAGCATAACGTAAGTTAAGCCAAAATGATCTAATCCACTAAACTCAGTCAGTATAATTTGAACTTCCTGTCAAAAGGACAGGTCATTCATTTTTACTGCAAGTTTAAGTGGATCCTAAAATTAGGTTTTCCTTTTAACTTACTGTATTTTTTAACCCCCGACGCAAAAACGACGGTGTATTATAAGTTTGACGTGTCTGTCTGTCTGTCTGTCTGTCTGTCTGTCTGTCTGTCTGTCTGTCTGTCTGTGTGTGTGTCTGTCTGTGGCATCGTAGCTCCCGAACGGATGAACCGATTTCGATTTAGTTTTTTTTGTTTGAAAGCTGAGTTAGTCGGGAGTGTTCTTACCCATGTTTTATGAAAATCGGTCCACTATCTCGCGGTCGGGGGTTTTTCTAAATTTTAATTTTGTGGTTAGGTTAGTTATATACCTTAGAGCGTTTTCACATGATTCAATCCTATATAATTTGTTCGCAGCTCACCGCAGAATGCGCACGGTGACCAATTACTTCCTGGTGAACCTGTCCTTCGCCGACCTCATGATGGCGTCCCTCAACTGCCTCTTCAACTTCATATACATGCTGCACAGGTAAGAGTAATACAAACTTAAATATACGGGCCATTTTTTTTTCAAAGTTGTCTTTTTTGTAACATGGGTATTTTTTACGCGATTCATACTCAGAATCGCGGGGTCTTTTGATCCTGATAGGAGAAAAAAAATGTCAAGACTTCCATACATTTTTCAAATCTTCCATTCCATTACCGCCGTACAAAATGTATGAAAAAATGGTAACGGAATCGGAAAAAACGTTGCGACACTTTTTTTCTCCTATTATGATTGAAGGAGCTCGCAATTCTAAATGAAAACCACATACAAATTTGCAAATCAAAAAAAAAGTTGGGGAGACCTTTGAAAAAAAAAAATGGCCCCATTATTCGTATTGATCTACCGATTACCGAAGCACCGTAATTGAATAATATTTCAAAGACAACGTTCTTACTCATTTCATTCATCAACAATTCATTTCATGGAAAAATCGGTACAAGTAAAATCATCATGAATATTGAATTGGTGGATGGGTTGTATCACGGTAGTTTATTATTTATTTATTTAAACTTTATTGCACAAATAAAACAAAATTGTAAAAATGGCGGACTTAATGCCTAATGGCATTCTCTACCAGTCAACCATTGGGCTAAACAGAGACATGTATGTAAAAATGGTGCACGGGAAAGGAAAAATGACAATGGTATAATTATCGAAAACAACTGATTAACTAATTAATTTTTATTTTTTTAACTTCATAAAAACTTATAAAATACATCAATATAAATAAATAATTATATAATAAACTTACTATATAATTACAAATAGTAATTATTTATGTGTAATTGTGTTTCATTTTTATTTACATTTCAAAATTTTCAATGTCCCTAAATCGAAAACCATTTCGAGATATACGTATGTGGATCACAAAAATATATATTATATTTTAATTTTTTTTCCGTATTTTTAGAAAAAAATCTTAAACAATAGTTTAAAGAGGAAGTGACGTCACATAGCTGATTCAGAGCTGCCATTATAACCAAAAAATCTTCCAGTTGGGATGACACTTGAGTTTGACAGTGACACTTATCACTGTTCGTAGCGGATATTAAAATTTCATGGCTTAGTCTATGGCTCGTAGTTATTCAATATTGGTTCACAGTAACAATAATTGACAGTCAGACATATCGGACTGTTTAAGCTGACTGTTAAAACTTTTTTTTTGGAATGATTTTGTCGTTTTCTTAGGTGTATGAAACAACACATGTGACGTCATCTAGTTGATTTTTGACGTTTGTAACTTACGCTCTTTCTGCTCGAAACAGTAATAAAAAGTGATTTTCGCATTAAAATCCCAGTTTTTTGGAAAAATAAAAAAATAGGTGTCTCTTTTAACACTTTCGCTACCAAGAACCCGACTGTCGGGCACACCGCTCGTAGAAGCGTAGCCGATTACATGGGGAAACCCGTATGTAGCGAAAATGTCGTAGCGCCGCGTAGAGCCCGGTTTCGAAAGTGTTATTGAGTTCTTTCGAACCAAATAATAAAAAGTAGTACTCAAAAATATGAAATGTTGTCAATTCACTACGCATGAAGTTCCTTTAAAAGAATCACTTATTAGATTTATTAGATTACCTTTAACAGAAACGAAACTATTATTTTCAAAGTAGGTTTTAAACCTACTCATTCGTTTCTGTGCAGGATCGCAGAACGTTCTAAACAAACCTAAAGCTTACTTTATTTACATTTTATGAATCGTCGATCAAGTAACTTTAAATATTCGGGGAAAAGTATTTTTAAGAAGTAAGAAATATTTGAAACAAAATTTCGCCTACCAATTTTACTGGAACTAAAATTTCGGTGTAATGTTGTAGAAAAATTTGTCGACCATTACGAGGGTCGTTCCCAAAGTTGTTAGCTGCTCGGGTTCATGCGAATTGAATAAATGTATACTATTCTCTGGAATATTTCAATACAAATCATATCCAAATGAAAGTATGAGACTAATGCGAATAATTAATTATTTTTTTCTTAACCAAAAATTGTTTTGTATGGAATTTCTAACTTAAAAAAAAAAAAACGTTTTTTTAAATAATTTATCGAATTTGGTATCCAAATAGAGTTGTCTAACATGCTTGGATCCCCCCGGGATCGATAAATTGTGTCTTTCTGTTATTTTCCACAGGTACATGAAATACTGCACGTAGGGTTTATTTGATGTACTTATTTGTAGACATCTGATATTCATGGTTTTAGGAAATGGCTCCTTTGTCACCCTCTACTACGTCACTATTATATTTACGTAATCAAGCGCAATTATACGTAAATAAACAGTATATATTCTCAATTAGTACCATCTATAAATACAATAACTCTTGCAATGAGAAATAATGTCAAAACACAGTACGAAAGAGTCTGAAGAAGTGATCATACATATTCGCGTTGGTTAGACGTCGATGCGTTCTAGTTAAATAAATATAAAAAATAAACTAATGCCTTTATAAACCCAAATCTACATTACCTTAATATATACCATAATGAAAAATCCCTCAGAACAGTATAAGAGAAATACAAATGTCATGAATATAACCAGAGCAGCTAAAAACTTTCGGAACAGTCCTCGTACCGTTATATGAAATGTATTATATCAGGTTGAAATAAGGTTGACCGAACCTTTCACGATTTTGAATAAAGTTTAAAAATCCCTCAGAACAGTATAAGAAAAATACAAATGGCATGAATATAACCAGAGCAGCTAAAAACTTTCGGAACAGCCCTCGTACCGTTATATGCAATGTATTAAATCAGGTTGAAATAAGGTTGACCGAACCTTTCACGATTTTGAATAAAGTTTAAAAATCCCTCAGAACAGTATAAGAAAAATACAAATGGCATGAATATAACCAGAGCAGCTAAAAACTTTCGGAACAGCCCTCGTACCGTTATATGCAATGTATTAAATCAGGTTGAAATAAGGTTGACCGAACCTTTCACGATTTTGAATAAAGTTTACACTTAGAGTTTCAGATTGAATTAACGCTCGATTTATCACGACACGGCCTGAAAAGGGATTTTGGAGGTCGGGGTCAATCCTCGGAATGTTCACTAAAGTTTAATTTCCAGCCAAAGGTGAGCGCCGAATCGAGCTGAATGTTGTTACAGTGTAGGTAGTACCTAATTTACATATGTGAAGCGTACGCGTAGTAAATTAACACACGTGTGTGTTTCTGTTTGTGAATTTCCACGTGAACATGGTTGTGGACGTGTAGAACATGTTACAGCTCTCTATAACTTAATTGGATTCTTGTCTAAATACCTAATAATTATTTATGAACATAAACAAATTTACAACTAGAAACTAAGACTACATATCGTCACTACTTTTAAAAAATCTCGTATCTCACGCTGTTCCTCAAAGTTAAAACGCAGTAAGTCTATATGCATTCCATACATACTTACTACAATTTTATTTTCATTGACAGACGAAGATACAAGTTTTTTTAAAAGTATAGTGACGATATATACCGCTTATATCTAAAATAGACCCTTGAGGCATTGTATCAATTGTACTGGTGACATTTCCTCACTGTATCGCAATGCTATCAGTTCCTCATGTATTTATTGCTTACGTCATCGTCACAGCTACACTCGTATGCTGCCATTGCATGAAATACATACATACATACAACATACATACAATCACGCCTGTATCCCATAAAGGGGTAGGCAGAGCACATGAAACTACTAAAGCTTCAGGGCCACTCTTGGCAAATAAGGGGTTAAAAGAAAACGAAACTGTGGCATTGCAGTGACAGGTTGCCAGCCTTTCGCCTAAACCACAATTTAACCCATATCACATAGTCGCCTTCTACGACACCCACGGGAAGAAAGGGGGTGGTGAAATTCTTAACCCGTCACCACACAGGTTTGCATGAAATATACTTAGGAATACGTTGACCACTCCTAGTCTACCCACTAAACGACCCCCCCCATCTGCCGCCATTGTGCTGTAGTGGTGGGCTGCAGAAACACTTGCGCTTTTCGTCTACAGTACCACCAGCACCAGTCCGCAGTGCAGAGCACCACCTCCGGAGGCCCTTCATGACCTCGTTTTCTGTAGAACCGTACTCGGTACGGTTGACCTCTCAGGGACCGCGTGTGCAATGGATGGCAGGCGTCCCCGTGCCTGTCATCCTGCGTTCAACCTACGGAGGCAGGTGGCGGTCGTGTGCGACCCGTCTGCGTCGGGCACGCTTGCGGCGCCGTTGGTCGGCCATTGGGGCGATCTCTCTAGCGCGTTCCGCCATTTCCTTTTGCTGTATGACGTCTTCACAAAAGGTCTGTATTGTATGCCACGATCTTTCACTGTCTACCATAGATTGGACCACGGCAGGCAGCGATAGATCTGGCCCCACTATGGCAATTACGTCAGCACGCTCTGGTCCCCACACTGGGCACTCCTCCAGCGTGTGCTGTGCGGTATCAACTGCGCACGTTGACCACTCCTAACCTAACCTCAATTTATTACTCAGTGCCAAAAATCAATAGAAATTGCTCTAATAAACACGGATTTCTCAAAAATGAAAACAACATGAAAACGGCATCAACCACATTTGACAGACACATCATCGTCACGCAGCAGACGACTATGAAACTTCCAAAATAAAATTTAACGAACGCTTTAAAGGTGACAGATGGTTTGATGCAACCAGCCCTAAGACTTAGAAGGGTTAAGGTTTAGAAGTAAAATACAAAACCACTTACAATACTAACTCACTTTGATACTGAAATAACTTATTTACTTATCGTATCTATAGATAGAATGTTTTAGCGAGGCGAGGCTAGAGCAAGCTACGCACTAAGCTTGTAAGCCATCACGTGGGTTTACTTTGTACTGAAAAGCCTACGAACAGGGGCTTTCGACACGCCAAAACTGACGTTACGTGTTGATTCTCCTTTGATGTTATCTTATCTTATCTTAAATCTGCGGGGGCCCTTACGGATACACTTCGACCCATCGGGATCTTTTGTGCAATTACCCCCTACGATCCTAAGATCCTTCAGCTATTCAGGAGCTTCTCGACCATCTCCACGTATCGGATGATGAGGCTCATGGGTAGCTCTCTGAAGTCCTTCGGTGCCAGGTAGCCTGGTCCAAAGTTCTTCATTCTTTGTCTGGCGAGGGCGTGACATTCACACATTAAATGTCTGTTCTCCTTTGATGTTACACAGGAAACACAATTGCCAGCAATTCACATAACGCGTTTGTTCAATAAGCACCAACTAACTATGGAGCAAACCCGGCAATGGTATGTGAATTGCTGGCAATTGTGTTGCCCGTGTAGCTGCTTCTTTATAAGCGCAAGTTGTTGTCAGAGTCCAGTCATCTGTCAAAGAGGCATTTACAATCCACAAACAAAATTACAGTCACGTGACAAGTTTGACAAACAAATAAAACTTCTTATAAATAAACCCTAATGTAGAAGAAATAAAACAAAGTAAATCTTTGTTTGTTTTTTCAATTAATTTTCGTTTTGATTGTAGTATTGAGCTACGAAGTTGCGTGGAAAAATTATGAATGACTTTATTGATAAATCCGTTATGTAGTTTTGCACCTTACTGTACTTAACAGTTGGTCGAATAATTAAAACTAGATAGACTAAACATGGGATAATAACCACTGTTGAATTATAATGATGTTGACTGTTAATGAAAGGCGAATAAGGTCCCTGAGAACCGTAAAATGTGCCTACTTTACTCCCCACTGGGCAATTGCGCTCTCAGTTTTAAGCAAGTATGAAACTACGCAATCTCATTTACCTAAGTGTTACACAGGATTATACCGTTGAAGTCTACTTAAATAATAGTATGTTATTAAGTTTTATGCTTAGCTTTAGTTTCTATATATAATTTTGTAACGAATAACCAGTCAAAAGTGTCAAATCACCCTTTCGGCAAGCGACAAAGTGAGACGATATGCTGGAAAATGATTACACGTCAGTGTCCATGTTCGTTAGTACAATATACACCGTGTTTTTTTTGTTTTCCGTTAAATTCGACACGTCGTTAGGTTTATTATCAGGAACCAGCCTGTATATCAGTTTTAGTTAAATTCGCAAAAAAAAAAAACATTTTCATCGTTTTCATACATAATAAATGAATTTATTAGTGTCAAAGACCCTTAAGAATAACATTCAAGTTAGTGTCAAGTGATTGACGGCCTATGTCAAAAGAAATACCATTAGAAATTGGTAAAGGCTGTCACACACGTGTTCAGTAATTATCGTTTCCCCTCACTAGCTCGGAAACACGTGTTTTATCCTTTAATGCGAGCGGGTAAAAACGCACTTTCATCCACTACTGGGTAAAGTAATTTGACCTTGAATATAGTAAATTTGACTGCTTTAAAATTGATAAAAGTAGGTGAATCTAGTAATAAAGATGATTTACCACCTGTGGAACTACCAGGAGCAGTGATAAACGCATTTTTTGCGTTGTAGTTTCCTCGCTATAGTGAGGGGAAAAGTTTTGTGTTACAGACGGGTGCAAATGTATTTTACTTCTCGTGTATTGAAAAACTCGCTAAGTTCAGGATTCTATTCTCGAACCACTCGCTTCGCTCGTGGTTCAACTATATAATTCTTTCACTTGCTCGTTTTTTAATTCCACACTCGGCGTTAAAATACAACTTTGCTCCCTGGGGCCCGTTTCTCGAAAGGTACAAGCCTTGTATTAAAAGTGCGCGAACTGTCAAATCGTATGGGTTGTCATGGAAACACACTTGTAATACAAGGCTTGTACCTTTCGAGAAACGGGCCCCAGGTATAACCAATAACTATTATATTTTTAATAACTCGATAACCGTACGAGTTAAGACACTCGTTTCTTAGATAAATTAATTGCATTTGATCTAAAGAACCTTCCCTTAAAGTTAACAAAATTCAATAAAAACAGGGTGTACAATACTGCAAGTTTGTATTAAAAAAATTTAAAAGTTAAAAAAAAGATACACATTTTTCGGCACCGGTAAATTCATCTTAGAAGTAAATACACCATTAGGATTATGACTGCAAAAAGCATTCAAGTGAAAAGAAAACTTAAAGTGCGTGATATAAAACTAAAAGCTTAAAAAAGTAAAAGTCTGATCGGCCTAAAAACTCATAAAACCGGGATTTACTCTGTACTTGCTCGCGCCATTTTTACCTTTTTAGGAGTTTTTAGGTATGGTGGAATCTTTATTTCTATTTGATATTACGAGTGCTGTTATTTTACGTCTAAAATCATAATTTTCACAGGTATAAATGTAGTATATTATATTATAGGACATTATAGGAATTTGGTCCTAGAATTTAAACAAATTTGGTCATCTCAAACTACATGTGTATTTGTGATACTGTCACTCCTTTCTGGATTTTAGACAAGCCGTGCGTGCAAACTTTAAATATGACTTAATGCACAGAACAAACTACAAGTACAGTGAATAATTATAATGGTTATTTATTAAGTTTTTTAAAAATATTTATAAGTTGCATGTTCCTTTTTAGGGTTCCGTACCTCAAAAGGAAAAAACGGAACCCTTATAGGATCACTTTGTTGTCCGTCTGTCCGTCCGTCCGTCTGTCAAGACCCTTTTTCTCAGGAACGCGTGGAGGTATGAAGCTGAAATTTATATCAATTACTCAGGTCTACTGTCCCTTGAAGCTGTGAAAAAATCAAACTTCTAAGCCAACGCAATCAAAAGATACAGCCGTTTATGCCGCAAATTTTCGACACTTGCAAGGGAATCAAAACCTACAGGGTGCTTCCCGTGAACTCAGAATCTTGAAATTTGGTACGAAGCAACGTCTTATAGCATAGATAGATAAAGGAAAAATTACGAAAACGATAAATTTTTAGTTACATCACATAATATTTTTTTTTTTAATAATTGTAAACCTTGCAGATTTGTACGGAACCCTCGGTGCGCGAGTCCGACTCGCACTTGGCCGGTTTTTTGTAATGTTCCTGACATTCTTTCATTCGTCTTCCTTGTGGATTGAAAATAAATGAACTCTCCAAGAAATCGTACAATACTGTCGTTCACAGAACCTACATAATCCTAAAGCTTTCCATTTTTCAGCGGACAAATCCAGTACTACAAATGCACTGGATTAATGTCAATCGGCACTTGGATTAGATCTAGTGATCATACCAATATAACTGACAGTAATTCCAGCTTGCCCAATCCAGCACCTTTGACATAATATAGACAGACAGCAAATTTAGTAATGGATTAAAACATAAACATTACATGATTAACATTTACCTAAGGATTTTACCTAGTTTTTAATAATTTTAGTTTAGTTAGGTATTTATTTTTAGATTAAGCTTTAGTTTATGATAAGTATTACATGTAATATTGTTTTTTTGGAATGCCACATCAGTGGCAAGAAAGCATATGGCCTGGTTGATGGTTAGCAGTTACTATCTGCAACTCCTGGTGCCGTAGCCGAATGGCTTTTCTGCGACGCGAAACGAAAACGAAACGCCGCGAAAGGTAGTCTGGCTCTGTCGCGCCAATACGCAAGAGCGATGGAGATAGACATCTACGAGCGTTTCGTTTCGTGAGCGTTTGTACCCACAGAGAACCTCCTATAGAGTGCCAATATTGTAAATTTTGTGCGTGCTACAAATCACCAGTGCTTGGGGCGCGAGGAGCGGGAGGGGAATGTGTTTAGCGCGCTGCGATTGGTCGTTTCAAGGACGGCAGGCAGTCGCGCCAGATGAATAGGGACAGAAGTATGCCTAGAGATGGGCGGCGGGAAAATACCCGGGGTAGATATCGGGTATTTACCGGGTATTTACCCAATCTACCCGATATTTACCTTTTCTACCCTAATAGGTGGGTATAAATAAATATTGTAATAAAATGGGTCATAAATTGAATTTAATCGTGAAAAAATGTTTTCTTGGTATTGTATAATATATTTATATTTTATTAATATAGTTCTATAAACATATATCGAAGTATTTGTATTGAATAAGGAATTTGTTAAATATCATTGACATGCTTGTGTGTTTGTTACCTCCTCCTCCTAAACGGCTGAACCGATGGGGATGAAATTTTGTGTGCTTATTATAGTTCCTCTCAAGTAACAATTTCTGGTCCTATAGTGGTCGAGGACACCAAATTAAATCACACTAAATGGTCCTATAAATAGTCTATATTGGTACTGTAGAGCCGATTTGGCGCAATTATGCAGCCATTTAGTGATATAATAGGCCTATAGCAGTATCATCCGTGACGTTTAAGGTCTATAATGGTGATGTAATGATGACTATTGTGCTAATTTGTTGACATAGAGGACACAGTAACGCTATTATAGTATCAATGTATGCTATAGTAGCATTTGAGATTCCGTTATACAGGTTATTTTGTTCTATAATAGCAGTTGCCGTCCCTTTTAATGCGAAATTTCTAAAATAATTTAATGTGTGTAATATTTAACAAAAACTGTTCTAAACGAGGAACTTAACGAAAAGTGGCGTGTGAACTTGTGAAGTTTAGTGTCAATTAACATAATTTGGATTTCATATACTTCCATCATTACTGCAAAAAGGTATGCGATGGAAATTTTACCGTTAAAAGAATATTAGTTTAATGGAGTATTTTAAATGCGCCCTCGATTTATACATGTTTTGAATAAAATAAATAAATATAATTTAATACAATAAAATTATTGGCACCATAGTTTCTACTATGGATCCAAGAAGTAAAACATACGCTTTTATAGTTCGACTATATCACTTATCATACGCATTCACTGCCATAAGCCTGCCATTGTGGATTCAATTAGGGTTGCATGAGAATTTAACTATGATCCATTTAACTTATAAGTTCTTTATATAGAAAACAATACTTGTTTTCAATGTTTTACTATAGAAAGATCTTTTAAACAGTATTAATAAATGTTGTTTTCTTTTTAGTATGACAAATCTAAACTACAATTGGTCGCTATGTGTACCTATTTTTAAAGTTAATTTCTAGAAAAACACTGTACGGAACCAGATACCGCATCTTTGGCCTGATTTCATAATTACGATGTATAAACACCATAAAGCAGCCTTTTAAGGTCAAAATTGTCATTTAAAAGTAATCGTTTTCTACTCTTATATATCTGATTTGGTTTATAAAACATATAGTAAACTCAGCTATAACGCTATTGTGTTTTAAAAGAGATACCGAAATCATTATTCAACAGGTCTGTGATATTTAAAGAGTCATTGTGGCGTATACGGCGATGAGATATAAAAGGCATTAGAAAACGACTATAACCTTTTCAAAGCTATATAAACGTATCCTGAAAACTTCATTATAAAAATAGCTCTATAATGGTATTCATATCACTACTATACAGTGTTAAATACTATAGCAGTGTTTTCCAAAGCCACTATATCCCAAAATAGTGGTATAGTTAGGTTTTAAATCTGTTAAAACACAACTACTAAAAATACTATAAGCGGCTTGTTGGTAACCTTAATAGCGCAAATTGATTGCATAACAGTGATTTCTAACACCATTATACAGTAATATTGTTCTATAATAGTCATATTTGATCCTGTTATAGACCAGGCCTATAGCGGCTCTATAAAATGGTGATATAAACGTTTACATCACTTCCTAATAACACCTTTTAGCTGTATAACGCAACAACTATAGCGGCTTGTCGGGAACCTTAGTAGCGCAAATTGCTTGCATAGCAGTGATTCCTAACACTATTATACAATAATATAGACCTATAGTAGTCATATTTGATCCTGTTATAGACCAGGCCTATAGCGGCTCTATAAAATGGTGATATAAACGTTTACATCACTTCCTAATAACACCTTTTAGCGGTACAAGCTTATATAGCTAAAAGGTGTTACTGGAGGCTTTTATACGACAGGCGGTCACGCGAAAACCTTTATACGACATCTATAGTAGCTTTTAGCGTCGAAAACCAGAATTATAGCACTAAAATGTTACTTGCTGTTTGTTTGGTAAAGCCTACTTATCTAGCCGAAGTCACATAGAAGGCATTATTACAGTCCGAATTCAAAGCAAGTGTCAAAATCACACATGGACGTGGAGCTTGTTTAACTAAGTACAAACTAAAGTATAAGTATCCCATAAATAAAAATAAAAAAAAGTAACTGACCGGTCAAGTGACTTATTGCACCCTTTAAATACGGATGCAACTACCTGGCGTTTTGCAAAGCTGTGACCTCATTGGCTAATGAATTTGAATTTGTCTGTCCACCGTGTTTAAGTTAAGTAAGTTATTTGAATACTTAGTGGGCCTAAAACATCTGGGGAATACAACTTTTTAATTGAATGTGGTAAATAACACATGATATATGGAATATTTGGAATCTCTGTTAACATTTTATTATTAGTTAGTCAAATATATATATTTATTTTAGTAGAAAAATATATTTCAGTCATGTAAATTAAGAATAATCTTTAATTTCATAGATTATTTTTTATACCCGCTCATTTGGGTAGATACGGGTAAATACCGGGTAGATTGGGTAGATATGGGTATTTTCCCGGTATTTACCCGTCAGCGCCCATCTCTAAGTATGACTGTCCCTCTACTGTCGCGTAAGTGGCCAGTGTAAGTTGACCTATGCCGGCTCTGAATAAATTATAAATATGTCTCATTTGTGGAATGTAATACCGTCCGTTTTTAAATTTGAACTTCTTGTTACTTTCCACACCATTTCACACTACAGGTGGACATCTTTAAGGCATCAAAATATCCTTTTTCAATTTTTTTATTGCGAAAAACACGAGCTGCTTTCGGGTCGGTTATAGTCTGTCCGACGGTTTAAGAGCTAAAAGCCATAAAACTTGTTACAATGGCATACAATGGTTAACAATAGATGACTTATCTTTATGGCTTTTGGCTCTTACACCGCCGGACGAACTATACTTGGTCGTTACTGATCGGGCACGGCGAGCGCCCGCGCTTATATCATGGCAAATACAAGTAAGGCTGGTGACCGCGAGTCGTCTTGTAATGGATGTCTATAGGGGTTGGTCGGTGGTTTGTACCATTCGGCTACGTACCCAGAGGTGTTACCTTCGCATTGACGATCTTTTCAGAACCTGCACAGTCATTTTATGATTCACCTTCATAAACTGATTCAGTCACAGAACTTAATTTAGATTGTGGATTGTGGATTCAGTTTAGCGATAGTTTCCATTACGGGGCTAGATTGGTACTCAAATAAATCAGGGTATAACTCCTTGCCTGTGTGGTGACGGGTTAAGAATTTCACCACCCCCTTTCTTCCCGTGGGTGTCGTAGAAGGCGACTATGGGATATGGGTTAAATTGTGGCGTAGGCGAGAGGCTGGCAACCTGTCACTGCAATGTCACAGTTTCGTATTCTTTCAACCCATTATTTGCCAAGAGTGACACTGAAGCTTTAGTGGTTTCGTGTGTTCTGCCTACCCCTTTATGGGATACAGGCGTGATTGTATGTATGTATGTATGTATAACTCCACTAAAGAACTATCTAAACTATAACTAAATTAAAGGGGTTCTCTTAAGCGTCCGACTTGTTAAACAACTGGAATAACACTTCATCGCCAGGCCACGGATCACGGAGAAAAGATGAAAAAAGAGCTTTGAATACCTATGAAGTGAATTGAAGTAAACGGGAAAAGGGTAGGAACATAAACATTTATCGAATATAACCTGTAATGTGGGAACCTTTCGGAAAATTCGATAAGTAAATATTTCAGTTGTTTGGAAATTATTAGTGAACACATATTTATCGACAAGACAAGCGCTGGTGGCCTAGCGGTAAGAGCGTGCGACTTTCAATCCGGAGGTCGCGGGTTCGAACCCCGACTCGTATCAATGAGATTTTCGGAACTTATGTGCGAAATGTCATTTGATATTTGTCAGTCGCTTTTCGGTGAAGGAAAACATCGTGAGAAAACCGGACTAATTCCAATAAGGCCTAGTTACCCTTTGGGTTGGAAGGTCAGATGGCAGTCGCTTCCGTAAAACTAGCGCATACGCCAAATCTTGGGATTAGTTGTCACAGCGGACCCCAGGCTCCAATGAGCCGCGGCAAATGCCGGGATAACGCAAGGAGGATGATGATGACCAGACATCGGATTCCGTGGGGCGAAACTTCTTGACAGCTAGGGACTTCCTATATCGATAAACTCATTTATCCACAGAACTAAATCAAGATAGAAGGAAAATGCTCGGCGATTAACAGCGAAACCGAGCGTGTAACGTTTTGTGTCGAGCCTATGACGTCACGAGTGTACTTTAGTGATGGGAACGTTGTCGCCGCGTAACCCATTCGATCGATTGTGGAGGTTGCGTGCGGGATGCCCGCCGAAGTTAAAAATATCGGATGTTCATCTTCGTTGTGAAATGAAGTAAGTATATACCTGTATTCGTGTGATGACAAACAATTCACTAGTAGGTATATAATTTGCCTAAGGCCAGGAACAAAGATTTTAGTAGGTAGGTATTAATACTAGTTAATATTTCGTAATATTTTTAAGAAAATCGACCATGTACTCACTTCATTATCATCATGTTATTTGTTACAACTTTTAGTAATATATAAATATAATTAACCATTACCACATTTTTAGAGTTCATAATAAATATAGAGCGTATTATGTTTGTATTTGTTTTTCTGCCGACCACAAATTCAACGTTAATACCGTAACTGTAACCTATTTTAAAGTTAAATTTACTTTTCACTCGTACTTTATATGTATAGTTTCATAACAATATAAAAACATAATTATAATTTCCACTGCTTCGCAAAATCGATTTAAACCGAATAAGGAAATCGCAGCATACATGACGATATAGTTCCGTGGTGCACCACTATTCTTAAGTTCGACGTGAGTTCGACGGACAAAATAACAAATCTACCTTCACTTTGTCTCGACAGTTTGAATAGCCTATTTTTATATCGCTTGTTTTAAACGCACGCCAAGTCGGACTCGTCAAATTAAAGCCGCAATGGAAAACTAGTTTGACGGCCGTACGTCAGCTAATGTTTTGATGATAAAAATAGGAAAATCGTGTTTTTTATTTAATAAAAAATATTTTAGGACAAATGGTACTTATCGATGATAGGAAACACTTTGTTTAACACCCTTGCTTTTATTGGTGGTGTTTGAACAGTTAATTATCGAATACCGACCCATTTTGTATTTTTCACTGTATGTCACTCGCGGGCAGCGGTCGGGAGCAGACTGACTTGCGCGGCGAACAATGTTGCTCGCTATTTAACTTTTCCGCACGCGAAGTAGATACACTTTTTCCTTCTATCTTGATTTAGTTCTGTGCATTTATCGATACTAGTTCTATATACTAGTGACCGCCCCCAACATTGTGTGTGTTTTTTGTAACTATTGTTCTGAAGACGAAGATACAATACATAGCGTCTAAAATAAATAGCGTCGAAATAAATTGTGACGAGTAAACTTTTAAAAAATTTTCAAAAATGAAGAAGAAAATTGAGTTCTTATTTTATCATATAATGTTTTTTTTATACTACGTCGGTGGCAACCAAGCATACAGTCCGGTGCGGTGGAAAGCGGTTACCGTAACCTATGGACGCCTGCAACTCAAACAGTGTCACATGCGCATACTCTTTTAATAAAAAAATATTTTATAAGCAAACCTTTGTCACACCTCGGACACTGGCGATTAAATATATGAAAGAGGCGCATTCCTAGCACACAGTCTAAGCTCGTGTAGGTGAACGCGTACTATGCTTGTGTGAGTGACATATGACAGGTCGACTGTTCGCGTTTCTGACAGACGGTAACTGTGAGGTAACCGAGAGGGGGTGGGTGGCACTTTCAGCGGGGAGCGGGAGTGGCCATACTGTATGATAATACTCTTTATTATACTGTGCCTTTGTGTGATCAGCAGTATTTAGAACTAGTATCGATAAATGAGTTTATCGACATAGGAAGTCCCTTGCTGTCAAGAAGTTTCGCCCCACGGAATCAGATGTCTGATGATGACATATTTAGCGACAAAAATCCTTGATATGATATTTGCAGGGTAGTATTCGTACTCAAAGTATAAAGCAGGCCCTACTACTAGGACTCCGCTGTCCGTCCGTCCGTCCGACCGTCCGTCATCTGTAACCGGGCTGTATATGTACCTATCTCATGAACCGTGATGGATAGATATTTGAAATGTTCACAGATGCACAACAAAAATCCATTCTTTACTATTATTTACTATTATCCATACTAATATTATAAATGGGAAAGTGTGTGTGTCTGTTTGTTTGTCCCTCTTTCACGGCTAAATGGAGCGACGTATTTACGTGATTTTTTAAGTGGAGATAGTTGAAGGGATGGAGAGTCACATAGGTTATTTTTTGTCTCTATTTAACTCCCCACTTTTCAATAAAGGGGGGTGGAAGTTTTTTATGGAGCATTCCGTAATTTCCAAATTTAACGTGTGCGAAGCCGCGGGCAAAAGCTAGTGATAAATATTTAAGTGAGGCTCATAAACAACAGACGTGATTATTTTTCCGTTTTTATAGATATTAGTGCAACGAAATCTTTCCCGCGCGTCCTTGTCCTGTCCTTGCCTATTTAAATTTTTTTTTACTTGACTTGGCCGATTATTGTAATGCCCTTAAAGGTCCAGACATTGTTCATATCAATGTAACATTTAATGTTTCAAGAGTTAAATTTCATTGTGTGAACCTGGTAAGTTCATAACTTTAATAGGTAAGGTACATTAGGTACGGTCCGCCAAGAAAGTGGTTTACCACTTTTCGACTCTCTTTGAAACTCATAAGGTCGAAAAGTGGTAAACCACTTTCTTGGCTGACTGTACCCAAGAGTTGAGCTGTTAATAAATTGCGAAACAAGACTTCCCCTCGCGTTGTTCGAAGTTTCTTTCAAATGTGTAGTGTGTGCTTGAGTTATGACCTAATATCAGCAAATAATTGGATACATTTACATATAATCTTAAAGTAAAAAAATAAAAAATACATATTTGGAGAACGATCCGCCATGTTCCATGGATCGATCGATAGTCCTACATACAATTATTGACATGAGAGACAATTATTGATGATACAATTATTAGTGAAAGTTAATTGTTTTAATGTTAATTAACGTCCCCTAAAATATCCGTGACTAATTTGTTAACACCTTATTATAAGGACGTCACTTTTACAGAAAAAACATAATATCGTCATTAAATTAAATCTTAAATAAGTATGAAATTTATTTGCACGTGTACCTATCTCTTGCGCTCTGCTCACAATGCATTTGGGCTTGCAGTGAAAATTGTTCACTTTGACTATCAGCCAACTATACTTTTTGAAGGAATAGGTATCTACTTGTAAAATTAGTGATATTGATTATGAATTTGTTTAAGACAGGTACGTACGAATACTAGGAATACCGATGGTCTGGTAGAACCTAAACAACATAGAACTGCCGCTTTTAAAAGTAACTGTTACTGTTACGATGTATGTCACTATATACAATAAATTACCACAGAAAACAGTATTTTATGCAACTTTAAAGGAGGTCAATAAAGACGAGTGGCGTGGGTAACAATTTGAGGCGAAGCCGAAAATTGTTATTAAGACACCACGAGTATTTTTTGACTCAGTTAAACACCGTTGCATATAATACTTTTTCTACGACCATGCACTTAGTTTTTAATAGTTTTCTTGAATAACTTTCGTGAAATTCACACTGTTTCCTGTATTTTGACGCAAAGGTTTGCACTGTCAGCTCAGCTGCCCAAAGCTTTCCTGCGAACGCGCGCAGTATCGTTATAAAAAGGCGTTGCCATGGTTACAATGCGTTTTCAGTTTTTTCGATACTGCGCGCATGCGTGGAAAGCCGTCGGACGCTGGCTTTGGGGAATAGACTTTTATGTAGGGTTTTAAAGATCTATGCACAATCTTGTAAATGACGAATAACAGTTCGGGAGTAGAAAAACACTATTTAAAGGGCTAATAGCAAAAATGCTCTACTTTCTTAAGGAATTTTCTGAAGGGAATGAACAATAAATATCAACAGAGAACCGCCTTCTTCAGTTTTCCATGATCATGATGCATGTAACTGTGACAAAATATCGAGAGCTCGTCAAAAATCAAAAAGGCAATCACGGTATATATGCCGGTCAGTATAAATCTAATTAAAATAACCGTGAATCATACAAATCTCGCTGTTAATGTTCACTCGAAAACGAAAAACCCTTATATATCCTCCTTGCGTTATCCCGGAATTTTGCCACGGCTCATGGGAGCCTGGGGTCCGCTTCGACAGCTAATCCCAAGATTTGGCGTAGGCACTAGTTTTTACGAAAACTAGACCTTATTGGAATTAGTCCAGTATCCTCACGAAAAACCCTCAAGTTATCAAATACGCCGCAGGCGAAGCGAGAATGTTAGCGGAGCCTCCCCGGGGTGACTCGCGTTCATCTTGGTCAAAGTGTGAGCCAGCGCAATTTATTTAATGCGTAACGTCTTTCCACACTATTTGTTCTCTTAAATCTGAGAGTAGGGTCCTTGTTTTGCCAAGGTCTTTTAAATTAGGTTACGGAGATTCAACAGCTATTATTAAAAAGGAATACCGATGAAAACGGTGAATCCATCCATTTTCAGATTTAAGCATTGGTATTTCTAAAATGAAAAGTGTCAACGCATGGATACAACAACGTTTGTTTTCTACGCTTATTTGTGAAATCTAATATTAAAATAGCTAATATATTTTTAATGGATCGCTAATGTACTTTGGAAATTTGACCCTCCATAGAAACTTTTTATTAACATTACTGTTAATTAAAGTGACCGACTTAACATTAATAAGCCTAGTGTGGGACCACAGATATAGTTGTAAAATATTATGTCATTTTTTCTAATAAACACATTTTTTTTTTATAATAACGCTTGACTTTTTTTTTTAGATACTCTATGAACTTTTATTTTTATTATCTAGCAAGTATCAATTTTAGGACTGCGTCCATACTATCCGTTGCTATAAACACAAATAAAATGGAAAAATCGCAATATTACATTATTTTTCAGGGTAAGTATTTAGAAAATGTTCTGTGTACCACAGAACTAAATCAAGATAGAAGGAAAAAGTGTATCTACTTCGCGTGCGAAAAAGTTAAATAGCGAGCAACATTGTTCGCCGCGCAAGTCAGTCTGCTCCCGACCGCTGCCCGCGAGTGACATACAGTGAAAAATACAAAATGGGTCGGTATTCGATAATTAACTGTTCAAACACCACCAAAAAAAGCAAGGGTGTTAAACAAAGTGTTTCCTATCATCGGTAAGTACCATTTGTCCTAAAATATTTTTTATTAAATAAAAAACACGATTTTCCTATTTTTATCATCAAAACATTAGCTGACGTACGGCCGTCAAACTAGTTTTCCATTGCGGCTTTAATTTGACGAGTCCGACTTGGCGTGCGTTTAAAACAAGCGATATAAAAATAGGCTATTCAAACTGTCGAGACAAAGTGAAGGTAGATTTGTTATTTTGTCCTTCGAACTCACGTCGAACTTAAGAATAGTGGTGCACCACGGAACTATATCGACATGTATGCTGCGATTTCCTTATTCGATTTAAATCGATTTTGCGAAGCAGTGGAAATTATAATTATGTTTTTATATTGTTATGAAACTATACATATAAAGTACGAGTGAAAAGTAAATTTAACTTTAAAATAGGTTACAGTTCCGGTATTAACGTTGAATTTGTGGTCGGCAGAAAAACAAATACAAACATAATACGCTCTATATTTATTATGAATAAAAATAACTCTAAAAATGTGTTAATGGTTAATTATATTTATATATTACTAAAAATTGTAACAAATAACATGAGAATAATGCTATGAGTACATGGTCGATTTTCTTAAAAATATTACGATATAATAACTAGTATTAATACCTACCTACTAAAATCTTTGTTCCTGGCCTTAGGCAAATTATATACCTACTAGTGAATTGTTTGTCATCACACGAATACAGGTATATACTTACTTCATTTCACAACGAAGATGAACATCCGATATTTTTAACTTCGGCGGGCATCCCGCACGCAACCTCCACAATCGATCGAATGGGTTACGCGGCGACAACGTTCCCATCACTAAAGTACACTCGTGACGTCATAGGCTCGACACAAAACGTTACACGCTCGGTTTCGCTGTTAATCGCCGAGCATTTTCCTTCTATCTTGATTTAGTTCTGTGTTCTGTACTTTATTTTTATGTCCTGGATTCCTCTGTCTTAATTAAATAGTGTACGAAGAATGCTGAGATAATTATCATTAAGGATGCCCCAGCCATTCACGGGAATGAAGATAATTAATGGCTTATACATACTCTGTGTATGTACCACTAATATTGCGAATAACATGGGTTTAAAAAAGTCATTTAGATTTAAACATATGTTGTTCATAAATATTATGTACGTACCTTTAAAGTTAAGATAAAATGCTTACTTAAAAAAAAAATTAAGAAAATATTACTAGGTATACAATTTGGGAGACCGAGCTTTGATTGCAAAAAGTATAAAAACTGAGAATGAAGCTTAAAACCTATCTAGATCATTGTTGGCCCCTGCAAACCTGTATAAATAGACATACTTACATATAGGACAAATTATAAATCAAGATTTCGAGCCCCTCTGGATATACTTACATAGGTATATTAAAGAATTGCTAAATATTCAAGAATTATTATAGTTCTACGTACTTGTAAGTTGAACAAACAGCATTTTGTAGTCCCTATTGACCACTTGTAAAGATTTTTTTAAGACATGAGGTTACAAACAAAACTCAGCAACAGGCGTTGAAGGAAAAATTGCCAGTCAGCCAGGCTCTTAAAGAAATGTTGGTCAAATTCTGTTTTTAGGGTTCCGTAGTCAACTAGGAACCCTTATAGTTTCGCCATGTCTGTCTGTCCGTCCGTCCGTCCGTCCGTCCGACCGTCCGTCCGTCCGTCCGTCCGCGGATAATCTCAGTAACCGTAAGCACTAGAAAGCTGAAATTTGGTACCAATATGTATATCAATCACGCCAACAAAGTGCAAAAATAAAAAATAGAAAAAAATGTTTTATTAGGGTACCCCCCCTACACGTGAAGTGGGGGCTGATATTTTTTTTCATTCCAACCCCAACGTGTGATATATTGTTGGATAGGTATTTAAAAATGAATAAGGGTTTACTAAGGTCGTTTTTTGATAATATTAATATTTTCGGAAATAATCGCTCCCAAAGGAAAAAAAAGTGCGTCCCCCCCTCTAACTTTTGAACCATATGTTTAAAAAATATGAAAAAAATCACAAAAGTAGAACTTTATAAAGACTTTCTAGGAAAATTGTTTTGAACTTGATAGGTTCAGTAGTTTTTGAGAAAAATACGAAAAACTACGGAACCCTACACTGAGCGTGGCCCGACACGCTCTTGGCCGGTTTTTGTAACTAATAATGTATAAAATAAATGGTAGGTGAAATTATAGAACTGCGTTTTAAAATTGCTGTAACTGCCGAAACATGACCGCAAAATGAGTAAAAACGTAGGCGATAAAAAGTAACTGAGTTATATCTATAAATCTAGACAAATTGGGGTTGGGCTTATAAAGCTAGCAATTTACTTAGGTATTTTATTACCAATAATTACAGGTCTACGAAAAGTGTATTTATTTTCAAACGAGTTGCACCATAAAAATATTTGTTGAACTAAGAGTAATTGTTGGTTAGGTAACGTACCTAACCTGATATTTACGTTTATCAGATATGTGTCGTTTCGATTTACCGCGTTTAAAATTTGACTAAATCAAATTATACGGGGTGTTTTCTATAATACAAACAAATAAATCATATAGGCACTCTTCTCTTCAAAGCACTGCGCTTTTCCTGTTTACGTGTCTACACAGGAAACACAATGGTAAATACAATGGTGAATTCACGGTATATTTTACGTATTTATTGGTTTCCGTTTACTTTAAGGAAGGAATTAGCCTAACGAATTGTCGAATTTAATGGAACACAAAAAAAAACATGACGTAAATTATTTTAATAGTAGGTAGATACGTAGGTAGTTAGGTTCTGTTGTACTTAAATTTAATATTCTTAGAATAGAACAGTGCAAAATGAAGGTATAAGAATTATATTATCTAAGGGTGGGTTACATTGTGGCGTAGGCGAAAGGCTGGCAACCTGTCACTACAAAATCTCAATTTCGTTTTCTTATAGCCCCTTTTTGCTAAGAGTGGCACTGAAACTTGAGCAGTTCATGTGCTCTGCCTACTCTTTTATAGGATACAGGCGTGATTGTATATATGTATGTATTATCTAAGTGTAATGATCGTTAAATTAAAGAAGAGGTTCAGGTCGTGTCGTACCAGAAGGTGAAGGATTTGACCGGACGAGTTAGAGATTGATCCACCGACAAGAACACAGCCCTTAAGTAAGAAGAAGAAGAAGAATAATTATCGTTTGAATATCTTTCGACATGGCGCAGTCGGTAGGATACGAACACACGCTGCTAAAGGTAATCTGAATTCGACTAAAGACTTAAGGGAATGCGTACGGTTTGAACTGTACGTAAATTACCGTTGATAACTGGTTATTCACCACAAAGTCAATAAATGACCGGTTTCAAAATCCTAAAAGCGCTCTATGTCTTTGATGTACCTAAAAATAAATAAATAAAATCGTTTATTCTCAAAATCAACCCTTTTTGTTACAATTACTTCTTCTGCCAAATTGCAGGACAGGTTGTTGGCAGAGGGTACTCCTTTACATAAGTGGGCAGAACTAAGTGTTTATATTTTATTTCTTATTTTTAATGCAACACAACTCTTGCTCCTCCGCCTTGTATTATACTGCCTACATATTCAAATATTGATTTGTCCAACAATAATAGAAACGCTCATAAATTAATCAAAGTTTTGCAGCAGTAAGAGACAGGTCCCATTTACACAGTTCGAGAAATAGCATGGGAATTGATATACACTGCAGCATTCATGCCGTTATGTATTTAATACACGTCTTCTAAATGAGTCTTAAATTCGCGGATTTGATAATATCTGGCTGGCGGTCAGAGTGGTGTAGTGTTTTAAGCACATCAGTCGCGATAGCTGGAGACCCGGGTTCGATTTCTGGCTTCTCCACCAGTGGGCTTGGTCGCTTTTTCTTTAGTGTATGCTATCTATTTCAGTTTACAATATCTGGGAAATTAACATAATTTGCATTAAAATGGACTATTGACTAGTTATGTCAGTTATGTGTTTCCAATCTCAGATTAGTAAGTCGTGCCATTCCTGGGAAAATTATGTATTTAATTTTCATTCCATGGAGAATTTGGCAACAAGCAACCTGTCACTGTCGGGCAACTACAAGAGAGCGATAGGGATATGTACGACACGACACGACACGACATTGTGACGTTATTAGCTAACCCTGTCACGTCATAGAGTCAGCAATGCAATAGTTATTTGTTTTACAAGGGGGCAAAGTTGTTGTTTAACCGCACGTGCCAATATTGATACCCGAGCAAGCGAAAGATTCCAATATTGAACCGCGAGCGTAGCGAGTGGTTCAAAAAGTGGAATCTTGAGCGTTGCGAGGGTTTCAAGGCACGAAGGTTAAACAAACTTTGCCACCGAGTGAAACACAAAATTTTTCACCACACCAACACTATGAAAATATGAACTGTAAAACATCAAAATAAATAAAATACTTTAATTTATTTAACGTTTAGGATTCAAAATCATCATTTATACGTGAATTCCAACACCCAGCTTTAGGCATCAAGTTAAAATTTGTATGAAATTACTTTGCACTCTTGTGGATAAAATTCAATTTTGCTATCTGTAATAAATAGCAAAGAAAGCATTTATCAGTTAGTGTGGTGAAAAAATTTTTATTTACCACTAACTTAGACGTCACAACCCTTCTCTTATACGCCTGTGTTCATGAAATCATACCGATTGAATAGATACCAAATGTAGGTTTCCATATCTGGGGTGACATGAGTGAACTTCGATTTCTAAAATATTTGTTGGTCAAGATTACGATATATGTTCAACTCACTGGTTTCAAAAATGATTTATTAGACCTGTACCCCAAAAGCATAAAATTGTTGTAGTAATTCACCGAATCGCATTTCACCTCGATCTCATATTTAATTTTCGCATTGTGTCTTAATAGTTTTTTTTTCAAGTGGCTGTAAGTTTTAGTCGCATTTCACCTCGATCGTGCATTTAAATATCGCGTTGTGACTCAATCGTTTATTATTTTAGTCGTTATTAGTTTTAGTCGCATTTCACCTCGACCGTGCATTTAATTTTCGCGTTATGACTCAATCGTTAATTACTTTAGTCGCATTTCACCTCGATCGTGTATTGTATTGACGACGTGATTCAACGCAACAGTATGAAGATTGAGTAGATTGATGATTCTGTAGACTTGGGTGTAATTCTTAATTTCGGATACTTGGCGTTAAAGAAAGCAAAACAAATGGTCTAAGACACAAAGCGGCTTTATTACTCCTTAAAAGAAACCTAATTATCTTCTTAAACTAATACAAATCTGCTTTGTTACTACTTAAACTAAAACACAACAGAAAACGTATTAAACGTAAATTAACGTATCAATTTAATTAGAGTCCCAAACAAACATCGATCGCGGCGAAATGCGTCTACGGTAACATACTACACAAAAAATTTAATTCTACAATTTAATTATACTAATGTCAAAAGCTACGCGAAAAAGTCGATCACGGCGAAATGCGTCTACGGTAACATACTATACAAAAAATGTAATACTACAATTTAATTCTACTAATGTCAAAAGCTACACGAAAAAGTGCGTCAAGTAAAAAAATCTACTGATATCTTTTTCATTCAAAGTGAAATGCGATTCGGTGAATTACTACAACAATTTTATGCTTTTGGGGTACAGGTCTAACAATCTCAAAAATCTAGATATAAGAAAACCTATAGTCATTACTCATTAATGTCATTATGAAAAATAAATATGACATCGCACAAAAAAGCACATTCTAAAGTTCACCGCCAGAAGTGATATATTTTTAGGGTTCCGTAGCCAACTAGGAACCCTTATAGTTTCGCCATGTCTGTCTGTCCGTCCGTCCGTCCGTCCGTCCGTCCGTCCGTCCGTCCGTCCGTCCGTCCGTCCGTCCGTCCGTCCGTCCGTCCGTCCGTCCGTCCGTCCGTCCGTCCGCGGATAATCTCAGTAACCGTAAGCACTAGAAAGCTGAAATTTGGTACTAATATGTATATCAATCACGCCAACAAAGTGCAAAAATAAAAAATGGAAAAAAATGTTTTATTAGGGTACCCCCCCCTACATATAAAGTGAGGGCTGATATTTTTTTTAATTTCAACCCCAACGTGTGATATATTTTTGGATAGGTATTTAAAAATAAATGAGGGTTTACTAAGATCGTTTTTTGATAATATTAATATTTTCGGAAATAATCGCTCCTAAAGGAAAAAAAAGTGCGTCCCCCCCCCTCTAACTTTTGAACCATATGTTTAAAAAATATGAAAAAAATCACAAAAGTAGAACTTTATAAAGACTTTCTAGGAAAATTGTTTTGAACTTGATAGGTTTTGTAGTTTTTGAGAAAAATACGAAAAACTACGGAACCCTACACTGAGCGTGGCCCGACACGCTCTTGGCCGGTTTTTTAACCGGATATTTCAGTGTTATTATAATATGAAGTCTTATTTTTGCTCCTTATATAAATGTCTTTGTTAAATAAACTTCGAGGTTTGAGATTCTTTTCACGCTTCCGTGACAAAATAGTACATTACGATACAAGTGCGTAAAAAAGGAAGTTCGAAACGAGTGACGATAAATTAGTAGTGTTTTAAATCGACACGAGTTACGAATTTCGTTTTTGCACGGGTATCGTACGATGTTTTTCAGTACAGATGGCCCTCCGAAGTTTCGACCTGGCATATAATGAACCACTTCTCGCATTAGTGCGTAAAAAAAATACCATCTGTACTGAAAATTCTATTTTTATTCTACCTGGAACATTCAAAAGTTCAAAAGTTCATTCAAGTTATACCCATAATATGTGCCTTTGCAAAAAGGGACAAATTTATCATAATTTCTATTCGTGGAAGGAAATGAGTTTATTAAACTTGAAAGATAAGGATTTTTTTAGGTGTGGAAAGCCGGATATTTCAATACAAATATATACATGCGCTTTAAAACTTCGAAAATAGCGGAATGCGCCATACAAACTTCCACCCCCCCCCATCCCCCATTTAAGAAAGTGGGGGTTAAACAGACACAAATAGTAGCCTACTTCACTGTCCATCCCTTGAACTGTCTTCATTTAAAAAACAATCACGTTAATTTGTCGCTCCGTTTTGCCGTGAAAGACGGACAAACAAACAGACACATATAATAACACTGTAATAACAAGATATGATATTACTGTTGAGGATGGGCAGCGTCACGGGAATGTGGTGCACTCAAATGATAGACACGAGTACACTTTCCCATTTATAATATTAGTATGGATAGCATTGATGGATGAGTTTATTTTTCATGACGGCTTTGTTTACAGCGACTGGGTGTTTGGAGTGAGGTACTGCCAGCTGAGCAACTTCATCGCCAATGTGACTGTTGCGGCCAGTGTGTTCACGCTTACTGGCATATCTTTTGACAGGTTAGTATCTCATTACTCGATATCGAGATCATTATGGGGAACAAAATGTATTGAATCAAGAATGTGAACAGCGCCTTTCTAATGATGACTATTGTGTTTAAAATTTGATTCCAAGTGATTAATATAACTAAAAAGTAGTCTTAAATTTTGATTTAAAAAAATTTGATTATTTCAGGTGACTAGCTGCAACTGGAATTTAATAATTTTGTATTAGAATAACGAGTATTATAAAATAAAATACTATGGAAACAATAGGAGATTTGACAACAAGGGCATTTAAAGTGACCCATTTTTAACCGAGGCGATTTTTTGGTCTGAGCGAGCCACGAAATTGTCGTAAAGCGAAAGAACATAATACAAAACCAATTCCCGCCAACTAACTTTTTTTTAATTTTCAACATATTGTGATCGGAGTTTCAGACGCTTGGTTTTCTGCCAAGTCAAACATTTCGGAGCATTTCGGTATGATAATCGACTCCTATTTTATGTGATTTAATAAATTTAATGACAGAAAATATGGAATCCTACGAGAATTGTAGCAATAATAAAATAATAATAACAAGTTTTGCCATCTACTCGTACACAATTTTATTGCTCGGTAAAATTGTGCAATATGTTTTAATTGTTTGGCTGTTGGGACCGATTAGAAAATTTTACAATATTATACTCTAGAGTATAAAATGTGATTTTATGTCATCTAACACACAACATAAAGGTGCACTTTTTGAGCCGGAGAAGTGAAAAAGAGTTATGTTGCTAACAGCGCGGACTAGAACTTAGAGTGCTTTGCGTTATTGCGTTTGCTTTTTTTTAATGTTCTTTTATCATTATTTCCAATGAAAATCAGGTACTATTCGCAAACATTATTCCTTAGGATAAAGTAGAGGTTTCGTTACAACCCAGGTCTAAAATGATACGTACATAAAAAAATACTATTTTACCAAACGAGCACCGACGAATGTCGTAAATCAAGTGGTTTCCTGTTCAATAGTAAAGCAGATCATAAATTATATGGTCCCGGACGAGGCTTCCTCGCTCTTTTTTGGGGTAGTGATAACGTCTTTGTAAGACGATTTACACAGATCCTCTTCCAGAAATCCCAGAGTAATAAGTTTTCATTTCCTTTCATTAAATCAAATCGTTACGATATTAGGCTATCTTTTGATAGTGAGTAGATAAAGTAGGACGCCTAAGGCACTGGTCCCACCGCGAGCTAGTAAACTATGAGCTATCGGCTATAAAAGCGAACAAAAGATAATCACTCCCGTGTAAATAAAAGAGACACGGCGATGTTTATAGTTACTCGCCCAGCGGTGAGCTATCAATATCGCCGTGTCTCTTTTATTTGCACGGGAGTGCTGATCTTTTGTTCGTTTTTATAGACGATAGCTCATAGCTTACAAGCTCGCGGTGGGACCAGTGCCTAAAGTAAGTATAAATGCGTCTTTAAGAGATATTTTAATAATAAATAAGTTTTTAATAAATATTGGGGATACCTTACACAGATCAACTTAGCCCCAAACTAAGCAAAGCTTGTACTATGAGTCCTAAGCGACGATATACATACTTAAATAGATAAATACATAGTTAGGCACTGGTCCCACCGCGAGCTAGTAAGCTATGAGCTATCGGCTATAAAAACGAACAAAAGATACGAACCCCCGTGCAAATAAAAGAGACACGGCGATTTTAATAGCTCACCGCTAGGCGAGTAACTATAAACATCGCCGTGTCTCTTTTATTTGCACGGGAGTGATTATCTTTTGTTCGTTTTTATAGCCGATAGCTCATAGCTTACTAGCTCGCGGTGGGACCAGTGCCTTATATATGTACATAGAAAACATCCATGACTCAGGAACAAATATCTATGCTCATCACACAAATAAATGCCCTTACCCCATTCGAACCCACGACCGCGGCTCGGCAGGCAGGGCCACTACCAACTGAGCCAGACCGGTTGTCACAAATAGATATTTTCAAAACCGATCTCTGGTAGATTATTGCAACTTTTTAGACGTTCAAAGTATGGTTGCACATCTTAAGTTTTAATAGTTATACTATGTTTCGTTTCGACGTTATTTTCGACAAACCTATTACCCTTTCCGCCGCCAGTTTGTAACCAGCTACGATCGAATATTTTGTACAAAACCAGTTGAGATCGAAAAGTTTTTATCCTATGTTGGAAACTCGTTGCAGGTGCAAAACAAAAAGCGGGTAGGTTTGCCAGATGTCATTAGATGCCCGAAGGGCAAACAGTTAAGTACTTATAGTACGAGCCCGTCGAAATGGTCGTATTTGTAAAATTGTGATAGCAACTGGTTTCGGAGGATAAACACTCTTCGATATATAGTCAACTATAGGACAGATTGCCTAAGCCCGTATTTCCATGTTTTACATTATTAATTAGAATGCCACGTGTCAATATCACACATACATCCATGAGTTAACGCTTTTATTCTCAAAATAACATTTGAAATTGATCGAGTTTCTGTGCCACTCTTATCAATGAAGGGGGTTGAAGTAAATTGAAATTGTAATATTGCAGTAACAGAGTGCGACCCCATCGCCGATACCACAATTCAGTGTATCTGTATACCTATTTCACAGTCGACTTCTACGACACCCAAGGCCATAAAGTGAAGCGGGTGAAATTCTTAATTACCACAGATATTATTAATTAATTCAGATATTGATGCTATCGCGTAACGTATTAAAAAACGTTAAAAACTCATTTTAGAAACTTAGGTCAAAAACAGCGTCAAGAAATATGAAGGTACATGGGTCAAGAAACATGCTGATAAGATATTGATTTGAGGGAATAAAAGATAAAATTATATAATTAAGGAACGTTGTAAATCCCCTAAATGTTTTATTTCTTTCATTCTAACTCGCATATGA
The DNA here is from genome assembly GCF_023078275.1 of Leguminivora glycinivorella. NCBI lineage: Eukaryota > Metazoa > Arthropoda > Insecta > Lepidoptera > Tortricidae > Leguminivora > Leguminivora glycinivorella. Next base: position 17,487,023 of record NC_062973.1, read on the forward strand.
GTTATAAAGCGGTCGTAAAACTGTTATGATATCGTATTATTAAGTGTGAGTTGTTTTGACGTCGCATTTTTTAGGTAAATATTTGATACAATACATTGCTTTGATATCTTCAAGGTCTACATTGATCTTGATCTTGTATTATTTAATTTATTTTATTGAAAAAGTCAATATTTAATTCAATCTGTTAAGTTTTTATATGAATAATCCTTGCTGATTCATGTGAGTGTCTTAAAATATTAAATACCTACCATTATTGATGGTCTAAGCCTTGTTGTAACAACGAAGTAAATAATTTGACAGAAAATTTACTCCAATATTTACATCACGTACGACCAAACACTACATGCAATATGTAATGCAACGTTTATCATTTTCTGTTCGTATTTCCCCGATACTTGTGTTCAGATTTTTCAAATTGCAAGCTATTCTTGCCACGCAGCGTTGTGATTTCAGACGGTATACGAAAATCAAATACATTGTAAGATTTGTAAGGTACCTACAGCGGGGCAAATCTCGACTGGGGGACAATAATAAAATTGTAGCTGGTCTATTTTGTCCATGTTTTACAGTGTTTGCATTATTAAATAGAGTGTCCACCGGTTATATTATATATATGGTACATGTAGAACTCAACATCATAGTGTAATAATCGAAAAAATGTATCAGGTACAATTGCCCCCCTGTCGAGATTTGCCCCCGCTGTACCTTAACTGAATTTTACAAACTAAAACTGGAAGACTGTTAATTTAAAACCCATATTGCTACTTAATAGACTTAATAGGGGCGATACCTATATGCAAATGAGTATTAAAATAAGGCGAAATTTCTAATCTCAAAAAGCATACCTACCAATAATTGCCACCACGTATGATGTCACATTACGAAATGAAATAAAATCCTCGTTAACGTGAAACCTCCATTCCTTCAAAGCCCAAAAACGTACCTAAACTCAAACTTAGTAATCGCAAAGAGTGAAATTAACTAATGAAAATGAATTAATGATGTCCTTTACGGCAATCTAATAACAATTTTAACTTCATAATTAAACATAGACGTAATATTTTGCTAGATCTACAAATTTATTGAGAAAATACATATTAAGACAAAAGTATATATAATTAGTACGTTGGTATCTAAATCTAAATAAAAGTACGAGTAAGTCCTGATTAAAACGAAAAGACCTTGAAGAAACTTTAAGGTCGTACCCTCCATAATACAAAAACTCGTCCGCACAAACTTTTAGACGCTTCTTTTCAGATTTGAGGTTTCCCTGTATTCGAAATATTATTAGAACTCAATTATAAGATTAGGGCTCATACTTTGGCTCATAATCTCTAGGTATGTTATTGCCAATGAACCCGTTATTTAACCCTTTAATGCTAATGAAGGTCTATTTCAGTATAATCTAACAAGATAAGCTGAATCTAAACTGGGTTTAGGATAAGCAGCGACGTTAATATTTAGTTTTATTGATAAAAGCGGTTTTGAAGGAATCACATATACGTAGATTAGCAAATAGGCAAGTAAACTATTTAATGTTCCATCTCACGATCTCACTACATTTGTGTACCTTTATGTCCTTTATGTTAAATTATAATTATAACTTTTCTTTCATGATTTAAAATAATTTATGGACATTTGACAGTTGCCAAATAATATGTGAGATACTCAAATAATTAATTGAGATACGGTTGTACTCACGTTATTATATCGCTATTGCTGCGACATGTTTCGGGGCAATTCGGAGGCCCTCTTCAGGCGTATAGGAGTTCACGCGACGGCTAGACTCCGCAAACTCAACGTGACAACATAACGTGAGTACAACCGTATCTCAATTAATTATTTGAATATGTCTCACGGAAGTTTAACGTGTATATATGTGAGATACTGTTAGTAGATAGTTCAAATTCTTCACTCAGCTTCATCAACCGTCAAAACGAAGCCCAACAGGTGCCGTAGCCGAATGGCATTTCTGCGACGCGAAACGAAAACGAAACGCCGCGTAAGGTAGACTGGCTCTGTCACGCCAATACGCAGGAGTGATAGAGATAGATATCGAGCGTTTCGTGAGCGTTTGTGCCATTCGGCTACGTAACCAGATCAGAACACACAAAATGAGCAGATACCCACCTTTTGAAAAAAAAATACGGCTTGTCACCTGTATCATACAATGTAACAAATACAAATAGAATTCTTTCCCAGTCCGCAACATTTCCGTCATGGTAAACAACTAAACATATCAAATAACATTTTTTTAAGTTTGAAAATATTCATGTGTACCTACATAAATAAAATCGGCAATTTCAGCTCGGGCAAGGCTCTGGTATTTTTTTTGCTAAATTGGAAATTATATTTGATAGTATGATATTAGAATTTATACTGACATATGGAATATTAAAATTATCAGTATTATTCTAAACTGTTTTGTGGGACGTTATTCTAACTTGTGAATTTTTAGGTTAATAAATAATTAATTAATCACCAACCTACTCGAGGTTAGCATAATAAAGACTCAGGACCACTTTAATAAATTATTATAACTTACATGTTGTAAACACTTTATATTGTCAATATTAATAAAATATTAATATCCGTCAGGGTTTCAATAAAATATACCCATATTTAGTGAAGTATTGGTACATATCTCTTACCCAAACATGTTATTATTGTTGTATAAATATAAGAAAAAAAAATTTAAACAATTAAATTCTAAATAGGCCATTGCCATCATATCAAGATCATCTAGAATGCTGTCGGCCTTTCCGTCAATGCAAAATAGCTAGATTTTCGCGAATAGGGTAAAATACATACAATCAACGAAGTCAGTACTTGTATTATAATATACACCGTGTCCAATAAGTTTGAATACAGCACAAATAGCCAATAAAACAAAATGAACAAATAGTTACTACATTATTATTATATTTTATGAATGGCACTCTTATTTACTACATTCACAACAAATGTTTTGGAATAACTCCAGCATTAACTTGTTTACCAGCCTCAAACGCTTCTCAAACGGATCACACGCGGCACGCACCGTTTTTTTCACATTTCATCCCAAATACTCTCGATAACCTTTTTGAAATGATCTAGGTTTATGATTTTATTAAAATTTAGTCTTCAAAGCATGTATGACCATACAAAATAGTCTAATACGCCTAAACCTGGAGGCCTGGGTGGCCACTCATGTTTCGGATAAAAAATTGCCAAATTAGTCTGAAACTACACTAGAATACCATTTGCCGAATGTGCTGGAGGTGCGTCTTGTTGGGACACATGATACTCATTCCCAAGCATCCTTTTTAACTTTAAGGCATTTTTTTCTCCAAAACCTTGGTTTTAAAGAAAAAAACGTTGATTTTAACGCTTTTATCTGTAAGTACTGAAGGTAGTTTACCTCGCTTACATACTGCATCCCACACCTGGGCCGATGGTGAGCTCTGGAACCTAGGCACATTTTTCTAGTTGCCCGGAACGTTATCTATCCTCGGTACCCATAATAGTTTATTTTGGACACGTGGCGTCTGTTTTATCACATACAGATTCTCCTTATAAAAAATAACTCGTCACCTGCGTGCCGACCAAGTATTTTGTTGGCAATTTACCTCTTTGTTTTTCTTAGACACTTCGGAAATTTCATGTACTTTGTGCTTGTATTTTATTAAGAGGAATATACTCTTTAGTTTAAATAAGAATTTGATGGCCTGTGATCCCTATATCTTTAGAACTGAAGTAAAATGTGAGTATTCGGACTTATTGGACACGGTGTAATACAGAATATTACGAGTATTTACGCCAACATTTTATATTTGAATTTTAGTAGCTTTACTGGTTGTATATCTTCAAATAACAATTTATGAAAGGAAAAGGTATTTATTCAAAGGTCGAAAAACTTCATTCAAATAAAAACAAATTACATTTGCACAATTACCATCGAGATATCGGGAAACATATAAAAACAATAAAAAAATGTATTGCCGACGAATTGATAGCCCATTCTTTGAGTTTTCTTTCTAATGATGCAGAATAATTTCTCAGTGGAATGAAGGAATATACAAACGAGTGCTGGGTAATGTTATATTGGGAGAAAAAGCAACGTAATTAAGGTAACGATGAATCTTTTATAGATACCCATCAAAAGCATTGAAACTGCGTCACTTTCTATAGTCTTTGTTTAGTTTAGAAGATCACGGGTTTGGTAATGTGCAGTGAACCTATTGGTATCATGACTATTTCAGAAAATAGGTCATTCTTTCATCACGTTACAGTAGGTAAGCAACAGAAGGAGGGAGGAATAGCGGTCGATTGTGATTATCTAAAAAGCTACGAGTAACTTTAGCCTAGGGTCAGTTTTGGAAACTAAATCCAGAATAAGATTTGGCGTAAACACTAGGTTTAACGAAAGCGTCTGCCGTCAGACTTTCACCCCCAGAGTTAAACTAGGTCCCATTGGTATTAGCTCGTTTTTTTCATGATGTTTTCCTTCATCTACTGGCAAATATCAACTGAAATCGTAACGCCGTCGTTTCAATCCTCCTTGGAACAGCTTTAGGGGTGTGTAGCCGAATGGCACAAACTCTCACGAAACGAAACGCTAGTAGATATCTATTTCTATCGAACTTGCGTATTGGCACGACAGAGCCAGACTACCTTTCGTTACGTTTTCGTTTCGCGTCGAAGAAATGCCATTCGGCTACAGGGCCTGTTTTGATTGCAGGTACCAGGCGATAGTGCGGCCGATGAGGCCGCGGATGTCCAAAACCTGCTCGCTCATCACGATAGCTGTCATCTGGGTGAGCGGCATGCTGCTTGCCGTGCCGTGTCTGCTCTACTCGACTACAAAGGAATACAGGTACGATTCTAATATGCACTACCTACCCAATTTTACACGGTAACAATCCGGAGGTCACGAACTGAAACTGACTAGGTATGCCTCACCAATATAAAGGGTGATCAGAGGGATACTAGCTACAATACGCTCTGGAGTGTACCTAATCGATTTGCAACTGAGCAAGTGAACTCCATCCTAAGACTGTCTTCAACCCTACATCTGCCCTTCTAGCACAACCTGCCTTGTCGCGCGAGTCCATACTTGAAGACGCGCTTGATGTATGGACTCGCGCGCAACAAGGCAAGTTGTGCTAAAGGGTCAGGTGTGACTAGGGCATTTCTCCGATCAGTTCTTATTACAAAAAAAAACTTATCTACGTGTAATGTAACAAACTTTTTCTCGCGTGCTATAGACATTGATGATAGTGCCTGAAAACCCTAAATGCTGATTGGGATCCGGTCACTTAGGGCCACTTTCATTTTTAGGCCAAGTTTTATGAACGGCCACTTCCCCGATAGGCCACTTCCTTTAAGGGCCACTTAGTGACAACGTTCCCCGAAGGGCCACATTTATCTAAAGGGCACTTCTTCTTATGGCCAATTCCTTTAACGGCCTGTTCCTCTTATGGCCACTTCCTCTCATGGCCTTTTCCTATGATGGCTACTTCGAAAACCTCGTTCAGCTTGCTGGCGATATTGGAAGGCTAATTGGAGTACAGCTCTCGGACGATAAAATCAAAGCTGTTCACCGCACGGCCCACAATGTACCCAGCGACCGTCCGAAAAACATCGTCATCCAGCTTACCAGCAGGCGACTACGCGATGACGTCATCGCGGCGGCGCGCGCTCGCCGTGAGCTCTCCACGGCCGATCTCTTTCCCAAGACTACTGCCGCAGACGTTGCGAGGATTCAACGATTTTATATAAATGAACACCTAACTCTAAAAAAAAAAATCCTATTTGGAGAAGCGCGCAAACAGGCACGTGAAAAGGGATATAAATATGTGTGGGTTAAAAACGCTAATATAATGGTGCGAAAAACTGATGATTCTCGTATTATTAACATTCGCAGTGAAAACGATTTCTTAAAAATATGACTATATTGCCCCACATGGCAGAATAATAATATGTCATTGAGAAAAAAATATAAGTGTAACTTTTATTCATTGTATGCAGCGGGGAGTAATACTTTAAGTTATGATTTCAATATTTCGTTCAATATCTCTTTAATAAATAAATAACAATAACATTAATATTTACTATCAGAACTGTGGTGGTCTCAAATCAAAACTTGGCGAACTACGATTAAATTTACTTTCTTCTAATTATGACATCATAATCTTGGTTGAGACCTGGCTCAACGACTCCATACGGGACGCAGAGATCGTCACCGGCGATTATATTCTCTTTCGGCGCGACCGCAACCTGCAAACGTCACTCAAAAAGAGTGGTGGTGGAGTTTTAATTGCAGTAAAAAAACACATTAATGTTACTAGGCGTCAGGACCTGGAGGCTAATGATCTCGAGGAAATATATCTTCAAATTCCTGTATTTGCAGGTACTTTTATAATGTGTGCATGTTATTTACCACCTTCTGCAAAAAAAGAAATCTATGAAAAACACTTATTAAAAGTACAAGACATTTTTTCCAGCATGTGTCCCTGCAAGTTAATCTTAATAGGTGATTATAACTTACCTGGCATTGCTTGGTCGTTTACTGACAGTATGCCTGCGAGCTCACCCCCAAATAATGACAGCGAAACAATTAAATTGCTCTCTTATACAATGGCTTTCACCAATATCAAGCAGTTCAATTACATTATGAATGAAAACAACAGAACCTTAGATTTAGTGTTTAGTAATATACAAGAATGTCGGCTGTCAAAATCCACGGATCACTTGCTTCCTAATGTACCACATCATCCTTCACTGAATATAACACTCGACTTATCGCAATCAAAAACGTTGCGTATAGCTCCTAGACTTAAACACAACTTTTACAAAGCTGATTACAATAAAATAATCTCTGAGTTGGACTCTGTCGACTGGGTGTCAGAATTCATTAATATGAACCCTGAAACCTGCGTCTCCGCATTTTATACACAAATAAATAAAATTGTTGAAGCTTTCGTTCCTCTTTCTAAACCTAAAAGTGTGCGCTATCCTGACTGGTTCTCAAAGAGTTTGATTGGCACTCTTAGGCGCAAGTGTAAAGTTCATCGTCGTTGGATTACATATGGATCGCAGAGAGATTATCAGGAGTTCTCACTCTTGCGCGCCAGAGCTAAAAATCAAATACAAAACTGCTTTAATAACTATACTCGTAGCGTGGAAAGTTCACTAAATAAAAACATTAAACAGTTCTGGAAATATTCTGCTAACCTAAGACAAACAAATGCAGGTTATCCACAAACAATGAAGCTAGAAAACACCACTTCTAATAGTCCAGAACAGATATGCAACATGTTCGCAACCTGCTTTCGATCTGTGTTTGAGGCAAATTCACCAAATAGCTATAATGTAGACATCCTTGAGTCTCAAGATGGTAACTCTGTTGATGTGTTGTCTAACATCTCATTTTCAACCGACGAGGTACGCCTAGCTCTCAATAAAATCGACATTAATAAAGGTCCGGGCCCCGACCTACTCAGCCCAATCTTCGTAAAAAGGACTAGTTCTGCATTAGCACTGCCGCTACAACTCATATTTAACAAATGTTTGAGACAGGGAATATTCCCCGAGAGATGGAAAGTAGCTAACGTGACCCCTATTCATAAATCTGGCCCGAAAGACAATATTCAAAATTATCGCCCCATATCAATCTTATCATGTATACCAAAAATTTTTGAAAAGTTAGTTCACTCCCGGGTTTACGAGTGTGTTAAAAATTCGATACTGGTTGAGCAGCACGGTTTTGTTTCAGGAAAATCCACATCCACTAATCTTATTCTCTTTACCGATTACCTCTTTCAATCTTTAGACGAGACACAGCAAGTTGATACAGTATATACAGACTTTCAGAAAGCATTTGATAAAGTGGATCATCTGATACTTTTGAAAAAGTTATCCTACAACGGTATAAAAGGTAATCTTCTCAGGTGGTTTGCGTCATACTTACAAAACCGCACCCAATTTGTTGTAGTGAATGGGTTCACATCGTCTCCTACTGCCGTAACATCTGGCGTGCCCCAGGGCTCAATTTTAGGGCCTCTTTTATTCGTTATATTTATCAATGATATTGCATCATGCTTTAAAAATAGTCTTATCTTATTATACGCTGACGATCTCAAAATATATAAAAGAGTGCAATGTCTTGAAGACACCACTTTATTACAAGATGACTTAAATAGGCTCTATGATTACTGCGTAAAAAATAAATTATCCCTAGCGTTTAATAAATGCAAACATATTACATTCACAAAAAAGAAAAACATAATCCAGAAGTCATATTACATAAATCATCACCGTCTGGAAACTACAGAAAGTATACGCGATTTGGGTGTGCATTTGGATTCAAAATTAACTCTTGATGTACATGTAGACAGTATTGTAAAAAAAGCGTACCAAATGCTCGGTTTCATAATACGCACATCTAAGCCATTCAAAAAAAAAGACACTTTTATTTTACTTTATCAATCACTAGTTAGATCATACCTTGAGTACTCATCAGTAGCGTGGAACCCATACTATCAAATTTACATTGATAAAATAGAAATTGTACAAAAAAAATTCCTTCGTTTCCTAAATTTTAAAATGAAGAGTCAGCGTTGTTCATATGCTCAACTTTTAAGCAAGTACAACATGCTGTCTCTGGAGAATCGACGAGCAGTTGCCGATGCAGTGATGCTTCGCAACATCTGCGTAGCCGATGTAGACTGCCCGCAGCTTCTCGCGGCCCTACAATTCCGCACCCCGCAGAAGTTGACCAGGTCTAAACACCTATTTGGTTTGCCGGTTATAAGATCAAATGCAGGCAAACGAGCTCCTATATACAGAATTTGCGACCACCACAACAAACTACTTTCTGATTTAGATTTCTTCTCATGCTCCCGTGCCTCATTCAAAGCTGCTGTTGTAAAATTATACACAAAATAATAAAAATAAAAGTTCACCATTTAGCATGTTAGCTTTAGGTTTTGCAGTAGTTAGAAATACCTAGTTATACCTTACTGTTTGCATGTTGCTAGGTTTAAATACCAATACCACGTATGTTCTCAGTGGGATATGTTTAAGGAAACATCTTAATCTATTTTGTACTAGATACGTATATTTCTTTATGTTACATTCTTCACTTGTATGTTTCTGTTTTATCTCCTTGTAATAAAATAAAAATAAAATACTTCCTCAAACGGCCTGTTACTCTTGTGGCCACTTCCTCTCATGGCCTTTTCCTCTGATGGCCACTTCCTCAAACGGCCTGTTTCTCTTACGCCCACTTTCTCTAATAGGAACTTATGTATCTGACAACCTACCTCGTAAACGCATTCTCAACAGGCTTTTTAAAGACCACCACCACTCTTTATCATAAAAAAAATAAAACGGCCTTCCTACCTATGGTTATCTGCGTATGGTTGGGTGGGGCAAACAGGCAATAGCAAGGCGAGGAACAGGGCTGGTACCGACTACAAAATAATTGATTTCTTTACAATTTGGATGTTTAGATTATTGCAATCGGATAAGAAATCTGAATAAGGAATTTGAGGAGTTCCGTTCTGACCATCATCAGCAGTTCTACTCCACCAAATGTCACTGTTCCGTACGTAAATGCATGCTGTTCCTTTAAAAAAACAAAAATCGCCATAATATGTATGCCTTTCAGATTTGAGGAGTTCCCTCGATTTCTCCAGGATCCCATCATGAGAACTGGGTCCTGAGAAAAATGGGACCAATCTGTATGCATATTGCATATACATTCAATCAAAAAAAATTTTTCAAAATCGGTCCAATAACGACGGAGATATCGTAGAACAAACATTTAAAAAAAAAAAAACATACAGACGAATTGAGAACCGTCCTTCCTTGAGAGATTTGAGGCGGCGGTTAAAAAGTAGCCAATCGGGGAATAGGACAAACTAGAAAATGTTTTAGTGGCCGATCGAGGAATTAGACAAACTGGTCATTTTAACGATGGTCGTTCCGGAAATGGGTGGCCCCACAAAGAATTTTCACAGTGGCCATTCGGAGAACTGGACGTAGAAAGAATTCCAACAGTGGTCTATCGGGGAAATGGTCGGACAATGAAACGGCCGAACCAAGAAATGGCCCATATAGGAATTTGCATGGTGGTCGTTCGGGGAATGGGGCCAATAAAGAATTTTCAGTGGCCGTTCCAAGAACTGGACGTAGAAAGAATTCCAACAGTGGTCTATCGGGGAAATGGTCGGACAAGGAAACGGCCGAACTAAGAAATGGCCCATATAGGAATTTGCATGGTGGTCGTTCGGGGAAGTGGCCGTAGGTGACCGGATCCGCTGATTGAGATTGTAATAGACGGTTTTCGGGCACTAACATTATAAATAAGTTTAGGTTTAGACCGCTTGCTCACAAACAGATACGTTCATTTCTGATGCTTGTATGCCTATTACACAAATCGTTGAAAA